>NC_136519.1:85846273-85948773 GCF_053919585.1 Euprymna scolopes | reverse complement strand
CACTGATCCATCGTATGTCGATACCAATATTCATTCTTTTCCAATTAAGATGCCAAAGTGCTGAACGTTACGGTTCCGTATCTCTAACATAATCGCGTTGAGGAAACGCGTTCGGATATTGTTTACCAACTTTTATAAAGACAAATAATTTTTCGCTGCGACCTTTTCAGCAAAGGTCGCTTTTTACGTAAGGACTATCGATCTGTGACGAGCGACGAAGTCTTCGCAGTTGTGGAATATTGATGTTTCAAGAAAACAAAACAATCACCATCTCGTTTATCAAAACAGAAAATGGTGTCTCAGGGCACGGGTATGAACCCCAATGACAGCATAATTTATTAGGTATTTGTTTGCATAACATTGAAAAACAAGTTTTTTTTTGTTTTCAGATTGAATGTATATACACAGTAGACGCATAAACAATTACAAAAATACACACAAGAACACACATACACACACGCACAGGCACACACGCACAAACATACACACATATTGTTTTTTAAAATAAAATTATCAACTGACACATGTTTCGTCGTCTACGACTCATCAGAGTGGCTGAATCACCATTTGGGGTTACCAAATTAGTAAAAGGGAAAATTATTCCCAACTCGTATATAGGTAAAAATGCACTTTCGAATAAATAATTGAATTCATTCCAAACGTATCAAAAACAAAACCAAATAAATAACACACACACACACACACACACACACATATATATATATATATATATATATATATATATATATATATATATATAAAGCAAGAGAACACGTGTACCACCGTTGCCCGATGAAAAATGGCGAACAGCAAGAACAGATCTCATTAAAAGAACGCATCCCTTCAAAAACAAATTTAATTGGAATTTTCTACCGTATTCTTTTTTATCGAGCAAGGTAATTTTTTTTTATTTCATAAAGTAGTCATTGAGTTTAAAACTGACATTTAAACCAATAAAAAAAGCAATGTTAATAAGCACGTAAATAACCATACAATAAAGGAAATAATGAATAAATAATGTTTATGAGACCATATTTTGATTAATCCTGAAACAATTGATTCTGGTGTTATTGCAATGAAAGAGAATCCTTAGAGACTTAAATAATTTCGTTTTATTTTATGAAGTGATTGGAAATGATTAAGAATAAAAACTGGCAAAGCTGTTTAGATTCCCCGTGTAAAATAAAAACGTCTAAAAACAACCGGTAGAATGTCATTTGAGTTAATGTCGTACTAAATATTGTACAAGAAAAAATGTGAAAACCATTGCAAGAAAATAATAAATAGAAAATGTTTACGAACAAATATTTCAATCAATCTTAAAACCGTTAGCTTTCGTGTATTTCAATAGCAGATATGTCCCTCTTCACTGATATACGTTTCCTTTTATGTTCAAAAAGTGTTTATAAGCAAAGAAATTATGCCCTCATCAAAGCGGAAATATGTCAACAACTGAAGCGGTTCTGGAAGCATTGGCTTTGATAAAATAAATGAAAACGCCGTCCATTTTTGTATTTTGGCTATTACTTTTTTGCTTAACAAAGATATTAAGCTCGTCAGGAGAAATAAATGGCAAAATCGTGCTAATTATTCTAGTGACTATCGTTTTTTTTATGAAAAAGAAACACTGTGTTTTGCCTTTATGAAGAGGTCCATAAGTTAAGAAATAAAAACAAATGTCCAAAAGCAAGTTAGGCTTAAATCTTTTTAAATGTCATCATATTTGTAATAAGATACAGTAAATTAAAATATGTTAAAGCACACACACACAACCACACGCACACACAACAACACACATACGCGCGCGCATACACACACAGATATATATATATATATATATATATGTATATATATAATAATTTTATACATTAAATATTAATAACTATTAAATTATTAAATACCTACAAACACTAGTGTTTCATCCTGTCGGGAATCTTCAGTGCAGAGTGCCAGGATTAACACCAGTTGATAGATTCGAACCCGGCGACAGAAGCCATCTCGTTAACCGCGTGAAATAGCATTGAAATTTCAAAACTTTATTTTTAAACGTTTTTTTTTGTTTTTTTACGTCGGTCAGAGTGATAAAATCATTATATGAAAATCGGCTCATAAGAGGTAAATTGACCGACTTAATTCTACTGAAAGTGCTCAACGGTAAGAAACGAGTTTCTTAAAGGGGCCGACATTTTTATTGGCTATAATAATTATTAAATACCTACAGACACTAGTGGTTCATCGTTTCGGGAATCTTGTCACGACTAACACCACTCGATAGATTTGAACCCGGCGACAGAAACTATCTCTGGCTTCATTATTAGGGACCGTATTTATTCGGCTACATTTAACCGCATGAAATATTGTTGAAATTTAAACATTTTATTTTTAAATGCTATAAATTTAAATGTGTGTGTGTATATATATATATATTTAAAGGAGATTAGAACAATAGTCTAAAGAGCTGAGTGTATTTTAATGTAACAGTGAAATTACTAGTTTAATTAAAATACAGGAAATAGAAAGTGTTCGTTGTAATTTAGATATATAACAAGCTCGATAGTTAAATGTCCTAGAGCTAATTCAATATTAAGTAATGGGATTGATAATTTAAAATTTAAAAATCAAATTTTAATTAAATTAAAAATCCGTTTCATAAGAAGGAACAACAACAAAATCAATTATCTGTACGATCGTTTCGGAAAACAATGCTTTTTATTGTGGTATACACCAAGTTATGTACAATAATTATATATAGTTTTTTGATAAGCGAGGTCTCCTCATCAGCAAATTTTGAAGGGGTTTTATTGAATTTAAAAGACACCATAAAAAAACCTAGCATTAAAAGTAAGGCAGATGAATCTTAAAATTTGTCTGACGCCACTTCCGCCGGGTGGCTTTGTAAACAAAGAAGTGGCAATCTTAAAAATGTGGCTTTCGTTAAATGTGGCTTAATTCGCATTATTTAAAATCTCTACATTAAATACTCCAATGACTGACCAATGGTTTAATTATGATGGGCCCGCTTTTTTTCTTTTTTTTTTGCCTGAATTCTTCCAACATAAATCTTCAGCGTCTCTGCAAATGAAAGAAAATACATCGAAACGAACGTTCGTTTTAACACCGTTTAAATAAAATAGTGTCACTGAGAAATAAAACATGGGTGGCATAGTTTTGAGAAAGAGAGTACGATTTTATTTATATATTTGTATATTTATTAATTTATTTAAGTATGTATAACGTCAGATCGTCGTTAATATATTTAAAAAGATATGTTGCAAATTATATTTTTGGAACAAATATGTTCGTTATAATTCCAATGTGGATGTTTTACAGAAGTAAAATCAGTGTAGTTTTGTTATGAAATTTATTATAATATCATATCTTTTAAATATATTAACGACTATATGACGTTATAAAAATAAATAAATAATAAAAATAAAAAAATGAAACCCTCACTTTCTTTCAAAACGCTATGCGTTATCTTTTTTGAATTTCCAAAATACCTCTTCCATTTCTGAAATCAAACAGTGTCATACATTTCATTACATCAAGCATATATTTTCAAATATTTGTACTGGTGTATTTTTCGTTATTTCATTCAATGGAAGTCTAGAAATAAAGACGAAACGTTGATTCACACATAACTTGCTTCAAAGAGTATACATCTGTGCTATAACCGGTGGCTGTTGCATATATTTTCGCTAGTCAGCTGTCCTAGGGCTGCTGTGGATTTTTCTATACTCGCCCAAACGCGTTACGTTACTCTAAACGCGTACCACTTCGTTACATGTAGGCTTCTTTTTTTTTTGGAATAAGTGGTTCTTGAAATTTTAAACTCCTAACAATTCATAAAATTGAAATACCGATCGTTGAGAGTTTTACATATTAATAATATTGATTCATGTATGAAACAATACGTTTTATAATTTGAAAAAGATGTAAACACTACAATCAGGAAATATATATATATATATATATATTCTGTTATGAGTTTAAATCAGTCATTCCCAACGTAGGGCGCATGCCCCACCGGTGGGACATGGCAACAATTTGGTGATGCATGGGCAGGACGTGCACCCTTGGGCTTACTATACAAAAGACTATAGGGCAATTTGAGAATGAGTTATTTTTTCCTAATTGTTATTATTATTATTATTATTATTATTATTATTATTATTATTATTATTATTATTATTATTATATTAACAGTGAATTGTTTCATAGTGAATCTTTGTATTAAGGGGAGCGTCCGGCCGTTTATGTGTGTGCGATATATATGTATATATATATATATATATATATATATATATATATATATATATATATATATATATATATACATATATATATATACTCGGGTTTTTTTATATTCAAAAGTAATGAATTCAACGAGGTTGTTAGATAGTGCTCAATAAAAAGAGCTGATAATACTTGTTTATTATTATATAAACATGCTCACATCCCGCTGCTACAAATAGCCACTTGTTTCAATCAAACAACAGATATCATCAGGCAGCGACTTGACTATTCAAAAGTTCAATGAATAATGGATTTTTATTTTAGGTAGAAACTCTTTAAAAGTTGGAGTTAAAAAACTTTAAAACACAGAACTTTAATTATAAAATGTAAAGAGGGAGGGGCAATTTAAATAAAGTTAAAAGATTACAATGGAGAGAGAGTGATTGAGAAGAGAAAAAAAAAGGGATAGACAAAGAAATAGAGAAAGAAAATAGAGAGAAAAAAATATATATATATAATATGGAGAAGAAAAGAAAAAGATATAAATGGTTATTATAAAGAGAATAAGGACTAGAAGGGAAAGGAAAGAATGATGAGATCTAGTTAAATAGAGAAAGAGAGAGAGAGAGAGAGAGAGAGAGAGAAAGTAAGAATTTGACAGTATATAGAAAGGGAAAAAGAAAAAGATCTGCGTATCAACCAATTTATGAACAATTATACAATTCAGTAATAAAACATATTATTACAAATACAAACAGAAGATACAATCCAAGCGTCAGAAATGACATGTCAAAAAAGACAGCGAATGTATCCAGCCAACATATATATCATCTCACATACGTCCACGAGTAATATCAACGCAATTCAAACATACGTCTACAATTAATTAGGCCCTTTATGCTAAATGATATAAGTTTAAAGTTTTCGCGTTTTTATTAGATAAATATATAAATAAAAGAAAAAAATAATGATAAAACAATATTAAAATTATTATTTATAATAACAATAATAATAATAATAGTAATAATAAACATAATAGTAATGATAATAATAATAATAACAATAATAATAATAATAAAAACAGAATAAAATTAATATTTATTATCTTTTTAATATAACATATTTAGCCATAAGAGGGGATAAAAAAAATTAGATAGGGCCAATAATTATAAATAAAAATCTACTAATATTTATGTATATAAAAAGAATACAATACATATATGTATATTCACACACACACATATATATATATATATAAACACACACACACACACACACACATATATATATATATATATAAACAGACACATATATATATATGCACATAAGTAAAGGTGTAACTATACCATTTAGTTGAAAGTTTAAGCTATTTAAGTATAGATATAAAGTCATATTAAATCACAAATTAATACATTCAAGACCAGATTACTAATAACACATATACAAGTACACTTACCTATAAATATATAAATATATTCAGGCAAAGGAAGTAATTAAATCAACGAAATACTCAAAAGTAGCGACACACAGGTAGATAGTACCCAAATTAAAAATAATAAAATACATACGTATATACCCACAGAGAACCAACAGACATACAAATAAGCATATATATATATATATAATTTTATGTATACACATACATACAAAAAATACACAAATATATGCACACAATCATATACTAATATACAACGCACACAGACATATATATACGCATACATAAATATGTATAATTTACATAAACTATATATATAGAACTACATAGGAATACAAATAATTTGGAAAGGGTACAGATAGATGCATACACACATAGAAACATACAAATGGATTGAATAAACATGGGAGGGTATACCAAATAATATAGAAATATATAAATCTAAGTACACACGGTCATAAAGTAAAAACATAGACACATACATATACACATATACACACATGTATATAAGATAGGGGAAGTAAATAATGAAATCAGGCGAGGAGAAAGTATATTAATAGTATTTTAATAAATTATAGAAATCAGTGACAATTTTAAATTTATTTAAATTTTATATCTAAACTAAATTACTTAAAAGATGGTTTTTATAATGTTTGCAATTAATTGAATTTTCGTGCTTCTTATTTAATAATTTATCTCTTTCTCTAAAAGTAAGTATAAATAATTTCTCATAAAGACATAGGTAGCAAGGCGAGTTTAAAGATGAACAGGTTTTAGCTTTCTTTAAAATTTTCCAATTTATTATTGGGGACTAACCTTGCTCTACTAGTTCATTGTAATATTTAGACAAGGAAGTTCTATTTTTGTACTCATTATTTTCAAAAGAGCACTTGTGACCGGTAAATCTTTCTTTAAAATTGTTGTTTGTCATTCCTATGTAATATTTTTTTTCATTCGGATTTTCCTTAGTAGAAATAGTTGCTTGGTACACTACAGAAGTAATTTGACAATTTCCTTTAAGAGGGCATTTTGATTTTATTCTACAGTTACAACTTTCGGTAGCAATGGGTGTGTTATTTTTGTTTAATATTTTGTTATTATGTTTTTTTAATTATTTTTTAAGGTTTTCATTACAGCTATAACTAAGTTTTATTGTATTTTCATTGAAAATTTTATGTAGTATGTTATTAATAGGGAAGTGCTTTTTAATTAAGTTTAAGAATTTCATTCCTAGATTTGTTTTAAGTTTCAGATTAAAAGGGGGATTGTACCACAGGATTATTCTCTGACGGTTTCTATTTGTATTTGTGTTTGGGTGTGTTGGTTCTATGAACTCAATTTGGGTGTTTTTGTATCCACTATCCTTAAGGGCCCTGTTATAGAAATATTTATGTTTATTAAATGTTTCAAGATTGGAAGAGTTGTCACTGATTCTTTTACTAATGGATTTGGGGATATGCCTAATGATAGATTTTGGGTGATTTGATAGGGGGTGTACATAAATTGGGTTTGAGTTTTCCTTCCTATATGGTTGGTAGATGCCTTTCCTTAAATCAAAGTTCACATCCAAAAAATTTACAGTTTTAACATCTGATATAATATCCACTTTTAATTTAATTCTACGGAATTCATTTAAGATAATCTTTTTGGTTCTTTCACATTTAGGGCCGTTGGATTCCTTTATGATCATCAGTCCATCATCACGATACAAGCCTATATCCATGACATTGATGTCTTTGGTTAAGTTGTATAGTATGAATAGACCTACTAAGTCTGTCATTTCAGCCGAATCCAAAGACCCCATGGAAATGTCAAACAGGTCATTTTAATCTTTTTTCAACCACTGATCATTTCCACTAATCAATGTAGTATTTCTACATGTCCGTATAATTTCAATTTCAGTGTCTTTTATATCAGACAGGAGTTTAGCAAACTCCATCACCTCTTCGAATAGTTCCTTAGATATGGAGGGATAGTAATTCACAATATCGAATTGTAAGAAAGTACAATTCTTTTTATTATGTATATTGGAAAACCATTTAATGGTATCCGCTGTATTAATCCATAGATTTAGTTTATATGTTGATTTAATTTGATAGTTAACTCTTTCTAGTATATTTTTACTTAATTCACCAATTTCGGGTTTCGTAGGATTAATTAACCTAGTTGTAGGTTTATTTTCAAAATTTATCTTATGGTCTTTAAGCAAAATATATGACTGTTTTTTTTTGTAAAATTCCCACTCTATTACTAATTTTAAGTCTATCAGTTATTTCTTTACTATCCTTGTCAATATTTTTGCAAATATCTATATTTGATTTTTTGTAATTTTTTGTAATATTTTCTTTAATAAGCTTGTTATATTCATGTGTAGTTAGTTTGTAGAAATTGTGTGTCTTATCTGCTTTAACGTAAAGGTAATCCGAGGTGTTGATTTTCTTAATGGTAAAATCCAACTGTTTTTGAAAATGATTCTTTTTCCTATGGAATAACAGGCTTCTAATAAGATCCATAATGTCTGCTTCAAAAGCATCCAATTGGTCGATATGTGGTGCCGAATCTCGATTTTTGAAACCATGGTAATCCTTATTCTTGTTGTCATTTGAATTTCTCAGGAAGAAAAAAGCTTTCTACTTCATTCTCCTAAGTAGCTCCTCAGTTTTTAGAAGGAGGGTCATCTGGTATTTCCGATTGGTGGTGGTAGGAATATTTTTCAGGGATGTTTGGAAGTTAATTTTCTCCATGTTTAGGTAAAAACAAATCCAGCGTATAATAGTGCTCAACAATAATGGAGCGATGATACTCGTTTTTTTTTATATTCAAAAGTAATTAATTCAACGAGGTTGTTAGATAGTGCTCAATAAAAAGAGCTGATAATACTTGTTTATTATTATATAAACATGCTCACATCCCGCTGCTACAAATAGCCACTTGTTTCAATCAAACAACAGATATCATCAGGCAGCGACTTGATTATTCAAAAGTTCAATGAATAATGGATTTTTATTTTAGGTAGGAACTCTTTAAAAGTTGGAGTTAAAAAACTTAAAACACAGAACTTTAATTATAAAATGTAAAGAGGGAGGGGCAATTTAAATAAAGTTAAAAGATTACAATGGAGAGAGAGAGTGATTGAGAAGAGAAAAAAAGGGATAGAGAAAGAAATAGAGAAAGAAAATAGAGAGTAAAAAAAAATATATATATATATAATATGGAGAAGAAAAGAAAAAAGATATAAATGGTTATTATAAAGAGAACAAGGACTAGAAGGGAAAGGAAAGAATGATGAGATCTAGTTAAATAGAGAAAGAGAGGAAGGGAGAAAGTAAGAATTTGACAGTATATAGAAAAGGAAAAAGAAAAAGATCTGCGTGTCAACCAATTTATGAACAATTATACAATTCAGTAATGAAACATATTATTACAAATACAAACAGAAGATACAATCCAAGCGTCAGAAATGACATGTCAAAAAAGACAGCGAATGTATCCAGCCAACATATATATCATCTCACATACGTCCACTAGTAATATCAACGCAATGAGAGATGATATATATGTTGGCTGGATACATTCGCTGTCTTTTTTGATGTTTTTGGGTATCATCGTTGCCACTTTTTTGCAGGTTCAAGCACTTCCGTCTTCTATGAAACAGCGGAGAATTCGGGCTATACAGTTGGATAAAAGTTTGACCACTTATAAAAATTCCAATTTACTCGTATTCCTGGGGAGAATATAATCCACAAACTTGCTATGTTCTGTGGTCCTTAATTTCCTCAAAAGTAGGCAAACTTTCTTAGCGTTGCTCCACTCTTGCGTATCCACGGTGAATAGGTCCTCATATCTCCGATAGAAAGCGTCAAACGTCCCATCCAACTCCGGTTGGTATTGAACGTTTCTATAGCATTCCATATTGTACTTTGGGAAAAAGCAAAACTGTCGTCCCTGTGTTCCGTTCTATCGAATATTTTTAACAATAGCTCTTCTTGTCTCTGTTGTGGAAGTAGCATTTTCTTCCCCAACCCTTGTTGCTTTTTTTGAAATTGTAACTGGAGCTGTTTATCACGTTCTTTTAATTTTTCCTCTACTTTCTGCTGCTGGCCATCTCAGCTTTGATTAGTTGTATTTATACTGTTTCAACGCCCTCCACCTTTTAATTGCTTTTTTTCCAAATGCACGAAAAAAATATTTTCGTTTTTGACTGGAGAGAAATAAAATAATAATAGAAATAAAATTTCCTTTCTTTGTGTGTACGCATAAAGGATGGAGCAATGTATATCTTACTTCTTGGTAAAACCCTTAGAGATAACCCAACATGAGGATGGACATTTTTTTTTTTCTTGCGAAACAAAAAAATATGTACTGCACTGTGATACACTGCAGTTGCAAAAGCATCAGAATAAGTGTGTAATTATCTGGAAGTTAATCAACATGGCTGTTTTCTTTTCCTTTATATTTGTGTGTTTCGGGGGGATTCTCACTACGTGGCAGAAAAAAATTCACTTTAGGACCGACAGTTAAATATAGAATATCTCACTCAATGAAAAAAGTATTTCTTTTTTTTTAGCCCAAATAAAACAAAAAGCGGGAAAAAGTTATCTCTCGTAAAAATATGCATGAAGTTATCAGAAAAAAAACAAAGGCAAAAAAACACGTTTCACTTCATTTTAAAAATGTTCAGATTTGTATAAGACTAAACAGTCTACATTTTACGATAGCATTGTTCTTGCAGTGAAAATCCGCTCAGCACTTTTCTCTTTTTTCTTTCTTTCTTCTTTCAACTTAATTTTTAAACATTGCGAAATGCAGTTCGCCTAGCATTTTTTCAATTTAAATATAGAGAAAAAAAGAGTAACTTATAAGTTCTTCGATAACTTTGCCATGAGTTCGTTTTCTGTCTTTGTTGTTGTTGTTGTTGTTGTTTTAGAACGTAATTACCAGCCAAATTCTTAGCTTGTAAATTCGAAGTTCTTTTGAAGTCAATAGGAATATTGTTTCTTTCTTTATTGTAGAGTTAACCCCTGTGAAAGTCGACTCCTCGCCGCCAGGTGTATGGGACTAAATGGTAATAAACGAAAGGAGCACAGGATGTTTAGGAACGAAACGTGCATTCACGTATATTCCAGGCAAAGTTAGTAGAGTATACCCATTCTTCAACGGTAGGATGTTTGCACACGTCCAGCTTGGTCGCGTGCCAATCTCAGACTGCTGGGCACCGGTCTCGATACCGGAAGTGACGTCACTAGAAGAAGTGACGTCATGATAGTCCATTACCCCATGGATGGGCGTCTCCAACATATTCATCGAAAATCCTACATATGTGGTGTCTTTGACTAGGTGGCAAAATTATACCAGAAAATTTGCGGCCATCTATAATATAAATCTCACCTGTCTGTTTTATGTTTTATGCCTTCCTTAAGCTTTTGACAGAGGCGATGGAATTTTACGAGGTCGATATCGTATTGAATGGAGGGTTTCGCCGATATTTTCGAAAGTGATCCCCGCTATTCGATTGTTCAGCCTTAATTTTAACCTATGTTACTTCCGGTTTTGCGATGAGCGCAACAGAAAAGACGTCACTTTTATTTTATTTTCACTTTTTTTTCCTCGTTCACGGTATAGATTCGAGCCTTCCCACCTACTACCACGTTTTATTTTTGCTCAACACACACCTCCAAACACCCGGGAACTCAGGCTAGTTAGCCCTAACCCTAAAAATAAAACAGAAAAAGGCGTATGCAATTTCTCTAAAGCATTATACTAATACTGATCTTTTGTTATATAAGACAATAAAAAGTTGCATCTAATCTGATGCACGGCAGAATTTGCTGTGGCTATTCAGTTCGAAGCTGGAATTGGCTCTTCGGATTCAGGCCTGGGCGGGTGATTAAAAGATATAGATATGACCTGTTGTCAAGGTCCTCCTCTCGGCGTTGCAGACAAAGTCCGACAGAAAGGCAAGTCAATATGCTCGGATCAAGCGCAGCTGCAGGATTTGCTGGAAAGGAGTTACAGTGTTTCACCATTTCGTGACTCCAAACCAGATTTTTTTTAAAACGTTTTACTCTGTTTACCTTCTCCTTGGGAAAGGCAGCGGATATATTCACCTATGGCTGGTAAAAAAATTGAAAATATTTCCAATAAGGAGGTTCTCATTGTAGTTATGGCTGTACCAAAAATGAAAGGGAAATCTTTAAATGCTTCTTCTGAAAAACATACCAGGCGAACGTAACGCTAATTCCGTAACGGTGAAAATATAGAATATATTTCCAATTTTGAAGAAATAACAGAGATTACATTGTGTGTTCGTAAGGTTTAACCGGCTTCTGCCGAATGAGTAATTTTCATATGGAATTTAGAAACGGCCCCAATCATATGCATATCCCTGTTAGGGGATATGACGACGTTAGGTTGTTGCAACTCTTGCAATGAAGTGTCGATGTGCTCCTTCATACAACACCTGATATCCCCATTTTAGTAATGACCAGGCTAAATGTTGCTTTACCTCGGTGATCTGACGGGATTCGGTGTGTCAACGTTATTATGCGGTATATGTACCAAAAATGAAAGTGAAATCCTTAAATGATTCTGCTTTGAAAAATGTCGGGCGAAATTAACGCTAATTCCGTAACGTTGGAAATTTAAAAATGCGAGAGAGAGAGAGAGAGAGAGAGAGAGAGAGAGAGACAGACAGACAGACAGACAGACAGACAGACGAAGAAAGAAGGAAAGAGAGAGTACACAAGAATGATACAAGAAGCACAGAGAGAGGGAGAGAGAGAGAGGGAGGGAGTTAGAAAAAGAGGTCGAGGGTGAGAGAGCTCGATGGGGACACAGAGAGAAAAAGAGTTGGGAAGAAATTGAAGGAGCGGAAAAGAAAGAAAGAGGCAGATATAGAGAAAGAAAAAGAGAAGGTTAGCGTCAAATGGGAAGTGGGGAGAAGGCAGACGAGAGATGAAGAGAGGGAAAATGAGAAGCAAAGCCAGGGTAGGGCAAGAGAGAAGGTAACAGATTGAAAGAAGGAAAAGAGAGAGAGACGAAAATGGGGATATATAGAGATAAATAGATGGGGAGAAATTGAAAGAGTGGAAGAGAACGAAAGGGAGAGAGATGGAGAAAGAAGAAGAGAAGGTCAGAGGAAAGTGGGAAGTGGGAAGAAGGTAGACGAGAGATGAAGAGAGGGAAAATTAGAACCAAAGGTAAGAGAACGAAAGAGAGAAAGAAACAGGTAGGAAGGGAAAGAGACAGAGACAGTAATAGAGAGAGAGAAGGGGGAGATAGGGAGAAATTGAAAGAGTAGGAGAGAAAGAAAGAGAGTGAGATAGAGAAAGAAAGGGAAGTCAGAGGAGAGAGGGAAGTCGTGAGAAAACAGAGGATAGATGAAGAAGGACGGTCTGAGCGTACAAACATGAAAGCGAAATCCTTTAATCCTTATAGTGTGCAATTACTACGATATTTCTATAAAAATTTACTAAAGAGAAGATCTACCTCGAGAAATTAATTTCAGACTGACTATGGCTTCCATTTTGGAGTTGAATGAAACTTATTATCTCTACAGAATTGCACAAGCAGACATTAATTATAAGCATCAGTAAAATAATGGATTTCAGCCCAACATACTAATAATGGTGATAGGCCTTAAGATCAGTCTGATTTGTATCCGTTTCTCCTGTATAATTTCCTTGTTTATAAGCAATAATTACTACGACAAGGAAAGGCTATTTTGCCGCGCTTTTTGGTATTATTTTCTACTTCCGTTTTATTTTCTTCTTCCCTTATATATTTAAACATCTCCCATAATTAATTAGTGTCTAGACTGGGCTAAAAGCCCAGACAGCCAAGTCATCAATTTTTAAATTAAAACTTAGTCTATCAATCTTCATCGACTTATTTCTCTCCGTCGAGGGTTTTCTTTTCTCTCTTTTTCACCGACTTTCCCCCTCTCTCCCACTCTCTTTCTTTTTCTTTCTTTCTCCGTCTTTCCCATTCTCTTTGTCTTTCTCTCCTCACTTTCTTTTTTTTTTTTCTGAGGCATCACTGCTTATCAAGGCCACTCGGGGATAAGAGTTAAAGAATGTACAGTAAAAATTGGACAATATAGTAATCGTTAGTAAATGGAAATTCGGTAAATTTGTTAACAAGTGGAACGGCTCATCAAGAACTTGTTTACGTTAGACTTGAAGACAGCCATATTGTAGTCAGCTGGAAAGCAGGAAAACGGAAGACAATTCCACAGGCGTGTGGTTCTAAGAAAGAAGCTTTGTTCATGGAATCTATGTTTAGGTTTAGGTACAGATAAAGAGTGGGGGGAATTATTGATAGTGGTTTCAGCAAGACGAGTGTCTCTTGTGAAAGTTTGGCGAGGGGGGGACCATAGACTGCCCCCTTCTATTTTTCTCCTTCCTATCTCTTTCTTCCCTCCTTTCTCTTTCTCTCTTTGTCTTCCCTCTCCATCTTTCTCTGTCTTTCTGATTCTCTTTGTTTCTCCCTCCTCTCTTTCCCTTTTCTCCATTATTTTCTCCCTCCTTTCCATTTCTCTCTCTTTCTTGTTTCTATCTTTTCATCTCTCTCTCTCTCTCCGTGGCTTTCTCTCCCCATCTCTCTCTCTCTCTCTCTCTCTCTCTCTCTATTCACGCCTCTCTCTTTCCTTTAATATAATCTGTTTTCTTATCTCTTTCGCTCTCCTCCTGTTTGTTCTTAGTTTTGCCCTCTCTTTGTCTCTCCTCTGTCCTCTCCCCACTTCCCTCTTTCCTCTGACCTTCCCTTCTTTTTCTCTCTCTGTATCCCTGTCTATTTTTCTCGCCCTCGACCTCTTTTTCTAACCCCCTTTCCCTCTCTGCTTCTTCTAATATTCTTTTGCACTCAATCCTCCCTTTTACACCCTCTCTTTCTTTTCTCTCTGTTTCTTTTTTTCTCTATGTTTCACCCGGTATCTTTATTTCCCGCCTGTTATTTCTTTTCTTCCCCATTTCTTCCTATTGTTAGTACATTTATTCTTTTTTATCTCAGATTTCTTTCTCTCTCTCGTTTCTCCCTTCCGCATTCATTCTGCTTGTCTCTCTCTCTCTCTCTCTCTCTCTCTCTCTCTCTCTATATATATATATATATATATATATATATATATATATATATATATATATATATATATATATATATATATATCGCTCTCTTAGTTACTCTCCAATTTCCTTACCGTTACATTCGGCATTACTTAAATTTCCTCGCTGCAACCTGTCTATTTTAGTCTTGCACATGCTTCATTTCTCCCGCCCGCACGCCGGGCCCAGCCGGACCCAGCCGGACCCAGCCGGACCCAGCCGGACCTTTCTTTTCTTCGACTTCACACGTCCTTTCCCTTTTGGCATACACTTTTCTTTTCCCTCTTACACGTGGTGATTTTTCTCTCCCCTTTCCTTCTTCCTCTTTTAAACACTTCCTAATTTGCATATCCGTTTTTTCGGCCACTGCTGCCGCTAATCTCTACGCAAGCCAGCCATCTCTCGCTGGTGCTGCTGTTATTTCCCCATATTAACAATGTTAGAGTATCTTTGTAAGAAGCATTCATGACGAAATCACGACGCCGATTTTCTAGCAAGGATCTCCTTATTCGTCTTCGAGTAAACCGGGGGACCTCTTGCATTGCTGACTTCAGCTTCCATGTGTTTTCATCGACGCATCTTGTGTCTGACCCTCCTGATCTCGAAACTACCTCCATATTAGATTGTTTTTCAGTTCGAGTGACTACCGAGCTTCCTCCAAATTCGACTAGCTACTCCGTAAATTCGCATGTCCGTTTCTATTTATATCTGGGTATATATGAGGGCTGATAACCCCCTGTAAACCGACCTGCGCACAAAACGCACCGACCACTTTCTAGCACGCAGGTACTAGCTATGCCAAGGGGATTCATGTTTTATCTTGCTGTACCTAATAGTAAACAGAATAAACACAAAATCGAATTCGAAATGTAACAGTGGGCACTGCTAGAGATAGAAAAGAGAACACAGAACTGTCTAACTAATAGAAATCACAATAGAATGTGAACATGATCCTATAAAGCAGCCAGTTTTGGACAAAAGACCCTATAAAATTAACATGTTGTAAAAGGGATATCCATTATCTTCATGATATAAACTCTTTTAAAGGCAGCATCATAAGGGAGACTGACTTAAACTAGAATTGCTGCTTTCTCCATTTTATTCCCATATCACGTTATCAGGTTTAATAGCTCCGTTTGTATGTACATCGCCGTGGGAAGCTGTTATTGCTACGCATTGACACAATGAATCGGCCCATTTGCGCACTAATTTACGCATAATTAACTTCGTTTCTGCTTACGCCAGACGTGCACGCCCATGAGCAAATGATCACTACATTTGCTATGCTGTAGTGCGAGCCAGAAATAAAACAATATTTTTTTTAAATGCAAGAAAATAAGACAAAACCGTTCACCCGTTCAATTTGTTTTTAATGAGAATTTTAGTCATTGCATTTGTTGAGATAGGAATTTCTACTGATTGGCAAAAAACGGAAATGGTTTCTTTTTTATTTTGTATTAAAATGATCGATTGGATTTGTAATTGAAACCAAAGCAATTTATACAGATGGTATAATCGCAAATAAAAGAAAACACTTATAGAAATCACCGACACACACACACACACACACACACACACACATATATATATATATATATATAACTACTTCATTTCCTCACATAAAATTTAGATACGAAAGTATAAATTTATGCATAAACTTTAAGTATTTACTTCCAAAGTGCTCAATACGTAGGTAGAGCTAGTTAGTAAAATATATATGGCGATTACACTGAATATTGCGCGTTTCATCCACTCTAGGACTCTTCAGGCTTATGCGCGCATTTTGTGGCTGTCTGTCGTTTTTATATACGCACCTTCTATTGAGATTTTAGTTTCCCAATCAGCTTTCTAGTATCCACCGCACCCTTCCCACCAGTTAATTAACATGCACTTACCGGACAAAGACCTATTTGACCTCTGGTTGACCTGTTCCCTTGTGTGTGCTCTATTTAGCTTGGATATCTAGTATCTTGTCCTATATATATATATATATATATATATATATATATAAAGAGAGAGAGCGAGCGAGAGAGAGAGAGGGGGATATATATATATATATATATATATATATATATATATATATAACTACTTCATTTATTCGCATAAATTTAATATATGAAAGTATAGATTTATGCGTAAACTGTAAGTATTTACTTCAAAAGTGCTCAATACGTATGTATATATATAAGTGCAAGTTCGTGTGTGTGAGTGTGTTCCTCATAGACTCCGAATAGGCTGAACAGGTTTTCTGTAAAATTGAAAAAAAAATTTAGTTTATAAGTCTGTGAGTGATCTTAGGTTTTGTCTGAGAATACCCCAACAATTACCGATTTTCGAAAGCGTTATTTTAATTTATCTATCATAAGCAAAACCATTTTTCCATATCGTCGATTAGCAACAATGATAGAACAATAGGCCGTGAAAATTTTACTGTGAGTAAGTTGATAGCGTGTTTTTTTTTTTGAGTGTGTTTTTTTGCATGTCTAGGTCTTTAGCCTACAAACTCCGCACGTAAGTTGCCTATTTTTTGTTTCATTAACTTCAAAGAATGTTATAAGACTTGAAAATGTACGTATTTTTTAATTTACTTTTTTTTTTTACTTTGCATGAGGTGGTCTGTAGGTTCTAATACCGCACGTAAATTTATTAATGTGTTTTTTTTTTTTCGTTAACCGAAAAGAAATTTATATTTAAAAACATTATAAAAGAAACAGTAGGCCTCTAGAGTGCACAGTAGAATAACATATATTTTTGACTAAGTTACTGCATGAAGGCCTGTGAAGCTTTCTCCCGGAAGATTTCACGGATTTTGATGACAATAAAAATATAGGAATTTAAAATATTCGGTGATCATCACTGAATCCCAGGTTTCCCTGCAAATATATGTATATATATATATATATATATATATATATATATATATATATATATATATATATACATACATACATACTTCTATACTGCTAATATATATATATATATGTATATATATGCGTGCATATATATAATCATCCACATACAGTACAGTTTCGGTGTTTCACAGTTCATTAGTGCGGCTAGCCAGGCAAGAGCCTCAAGCCAGATCGAAGTCCAACCGCCCAAACGACAGTCAAAGTTTCTTACCATTGCGCTAGACTGATATTGCCGTGAGAATGGTCAATTTCGCTTGTCGGCCAAGAAGCAAAACATTGTTTTCTCTTCAGTGCTAGATAATTCTTTCGTATTTATCAATAATTTTGAGTAATTTCCAGATAGTCATAAATATATCATAAACGTATATCCCATAAAGACTCCATTTCTATTAACTTGCAACGATATATTCACTTTTAGGAACATTTTTTCTGTTTTTTAAGTTCCAATGCAGAAACGAACTCCGAGGAACCTCAAAAATACCGATGCCAAAATCTTATAAAAAATAAGAACCTTCTTTGTCTTTCTCTTACTTCGAAGTTAGAATAAAAATGGCATATTCACCCTCTCCAGAAACTTGTGGCGGTTCTTTGAGACGATTGCCTGGCATTCAACTCTGAATGGAAGAAAAGATATCGGAAGATTTTTTTTTTCAGATATCGCCTCAAGAATAACACAATATTTTTCTTCCACGAAATGTGCGCAGAGATTTCTGCCGTAAATAAAACGGAAAAATAAAAATAGCTTGAATCATTTGAAAAAGAAGTTGGCAGTTCTAAAATAGTATTGAATGCTAAAAATCGAAATCCATTTTCACATCAATCTTCTATTTTTCTATCTCTAAAAAAGCTCTCTATAAGTGGCGGTGGTAGATCACACACACACACACACACGCACACACACACACACACCTTTACGTCGGTCATTAAATAGTAAGGCCTCCTTTTTTAACGATAAATGTTGAAGAGCTACGAAAACGGGAATAGAACAAGTGAAATAGACGACACTGTCTGTTCCAGAATTCATTTTTGGTCCCCCGACAAAAGCGGTTGGACCTGTAAAATCACCCTTGTCCTTTCGTAATTTTTCTGTTCGCACTTTTCTCAATAACTTGGCCTTGGAATGTTTTGAAATTTTTCACAAACATTAAGCATCGTATTAGTACAAATGTAAGGAAACGGATTTTCCGGGTGGATGACTTTCGGGTATAAATGGTTTAAAGTGACACTTTTGTGCTTATTTAAAAAAAAAATAGTTGCATTATATTTTTATAAAAGTTGTAATTAACTTATTTCTATATAATTTTGTTTGTCTATACTTCGCGATAACTCATGGTTGTGCCGACGGGTCTATTTTAGGGCTAATAAAAACACTCCATTTTGGGGACTATTTTCTCATATATGTCTGAAGTTTTCTGTGTATATCTATTTTACAGTTTTGCGTTGTGTTAAACTTAAATTTAAATATGTTAAGGCCTCTGTGACGTTTGGGGTTAAATGGGGGGGTGCAAATAATGAGCGTAGTCATTTCTTTTTTTGCATAGTGCAGAGTTAAGATTACATATGTTAAGTCCTAAAACTGCACGGTTTCTTTATTTTCACCAGGATTTGACGTCCTCTGGGGACTTTGAGGTTAAATGGGGTAGGAGAAATACTGAACTTAGTCATTTTTTATACTCAAACTTTAAGTTTCAAGGTAAAAAAATAATCTTCAGCCATGAACTCTCATAACTTTCTATAGAAAATACCGTGTAAAATACTTAGTATATTTCATTCAATAAAAATATACCGAAACGACGTTGCCTACTCAAGAGCAGCACATTTTAATGATAGTTCCAAAACAATTTTAAATGTGTTTTTTTTTTCATTATAACTACTTATATGAGTCAGTTCCTCTATCCCACGTCTTTAAAAAAGTTTAATCAACTTTGTTCTGAAAAAGATTTCATCCAGGAAGCAGCAATGGATAATATGTGTCAATTTAAAAATCGTTCCGTTTAGGCTCCAGCTACAAAGTTGCAATACAAAATTCCTTGCTTCTTGGGTTTGTGTAATAGCAGATCAGGAAGAGAGCACTAGATACATTAATGGCCCAGTGAACTTATTCCTGACTCTTAATGTTCTGACTTCTTCTTTGTGTGGAGTGTTATAAAATTGTGTTTCGCCCTCTTCAGATAGATCTTGGCATCATGAAAGACTTTGTGAAAGCGCTTGATAAAGAATGTGTCTGTTGCAAATATATTTGTATTTAATTTCCAGGCCTAACCATAGAGAAATTAAAACTCGTATTTTGGATGGACCTCAGATTTGACATTTAAGGCATCACGCAAATTTCTGTAATTTTTATGAATTCTGATTAACTGAGTGACTGGAAGACGTTTACGAATGTATTAAAATTCTCCTAGGGAAAAATGAAGTCGCACAACTAAAAAGAACGTGTTAAAACATAACCTATAAGTTTCTATCGACTGAGGGCAAATATGAGCATAAGGTTACATTTTTTACACACCCATCTTTACGTTTTCAAAAAAATCTAGGTAATGTGAGTAGCGAGCAAGGAGAGCGCTTCCACAAAATGCATCAGATAAATGGAAGTTCGCTGTCAAGATTCTTAGGATGCCACGATGTTTGCAGATCACTGCTGATCTATCAAGCGCGATGATGCTGGAGCCCCCTATTCTAGAAAATCAATAAAACATCAGTTTATAAATGATGATGTATATGCTTCGATTTTTAACAATTCTTAGCTTTAATAGTGAATATTTTGCTGCGATCTATTGAATCCGTGTCTTATAGTTGCATAAAATGCTGTTTTCACTACTTGCACGTTTAAATCGTAGCTAACGGCTTTCTATAGAGGTGGGGGTATATCATAGCTGAAAAACTAGACTTAATAGAGAAATGTGACAGCAGTTCTGTAATTGCCGCCCTCAAATTAGATAAACACAGTTGAAAAATCGTAGGGAACTTGAGGATTTTTTTTGTTTCCACTGTTATCCTAAAGAAAATCATAGTTTAAGAGAAAGAGAAGGAATAACAGTTTTTTTTCTATAAATATTAATTATTCTGTGCACATATATATATACGCAATTGACATAATTTCCATATATATATATATATAATCATCCACATACATTAATGTTTCAGTGTTTCACAGTTCATCAGTGCGGCTAGCCAGGCAAGAGCCTCAAGCCAGATCGAAGTCCGACCGCCCAAACGACAGTCAAAGTTTCTTACCATTGCGCTAGACTGATATTGCCGTGAGAATGGTCAATTCCACTTGTCGGTCACTCGCAAAACATTGTTTTCTCTTCAGTGTTAGATAATTCTTTCGTCTTTATCAATAATTTTGAGTAATTTCCAGATAGTCATAAATATATCATAAACATATATCCCATAAAAAGACTCCATTTCTATTAACTTGCAACGATATTTTCAATTTAAGGAACATTTTTTTCTGTTTTTTTTAAGTTCCAAGGCAGAAACGAACTCCGAGGAACCTTAAAAATACCGATGCCAAAATCTTATAAAAAATAAGAACCTTCTTTGTCTTTTTCTTACTTCGAAGTTAGAATAAAAATGGCATATTCGCCCTCTCCAAAAACTTGTGGCGGTTCTTTGAGACGATTGCCTGGCATTCAACTCTGAATGGAAGAAAAGATATCGGAAGATTTTTTTTTTCAGATATCGCCTCAAGAATAACACAATATTTTTCTTCCACGAAATGTGCGCAGAGATTTCTGCCGTAAATAAAACGGAAAAATAAAAATAGCTTGAATCATTTGAAAAAGAAGTTGGCAGTTCTAAAATAGTATTGAATGCTAAAAATCGAAATCCATTTTCACATCAATCTTCTATTTTTCTATCTCTAAAAAAACACATACACACATACCAACAGAGAAAACCGATGTTGTCCTTAAAATCTTTCATTTTTACCCCAGAAATGACGTCATGAATAACACCATTTCTATGACCTCATGTATGACGTCAGCTTCCATGACGACATGTAAGTCGTATATATGTATTTATTATCCAATTGTATGATGTCACTGTGAAAAGAAACAGTCAGGAATACAGATATATCTTTGAAAGTAAGAACTACGTATATAAATCAATACGTTTGGAAGGCGAAAAACAATGAATGTTTTTATATAAACAAATTTATTTTTGTCAATTAAAGTCGTTTGTTCTCTTCTTTTGCCTATTTAGCATGGTGTACTTCTGCGGGCGAGTATGATTTTCAATATTTTACTACCCAGCTTTACCTACGTATTGAGAACTGTTGAAGTAAATACTTACAGTTTACGCATATATATATATATATATATATATATATATATATGATTACTTTATTTAATCACATAAATTAATATACGAAAGTATAAATGTATCCGTAAACTTTAAGTTTTTACTTCAAAAATGCTCAATACGTAGGTAGAGCTGGGTAGTAAGTTATAATATATATATATATATATATATATATAAATATATATACCTGAGTAATCCTAGCGTGGATGAAAGGAGGGATATTCTGTGTAGCTAAATTGCCATATATATTTTATAACTTACTATATATATATATATATATATATATATATATATATATATATGCGTTTTTTTATCAGTGTATCTTTCTGTTAAGTTACATTATTGTTTCAGCTACTTGGCCGTTTTTTTGGCCGTCTGTAGCATCCTCAGACTTTTACAGAAATGTTCGCTATTTTGGGATGAGAGAGTGAAAGAGTGAATAAGGTAAGAGGGGGTGTGAGGAGGCGGAAGAGATAGAGGAAGGGAACAAGGGGGAAGGTGGGTGGGCGCTTGGTATGTCGATAACGTTTTAGTTTTGGGGTTTAAGGAACTTGTGGGGGAGGGTCTGGGAAGTTTATTTCTGGTGTGGCCGAGGGCATAGGGATACATGGAGGGGAAGGGGAATATGTGGAGGAGGGGGACGGCCAAAAAACGGCCAAGTAGCTGAAACAATAATATAACTTAACAGAAAGATACGGTAATAAAAAATAAAACGCATATCTGCTCTACAACGGTATTGAGCAATTTCTTCAGTTTTAATTAATGACCATTTCCTATATATATATACATATATATATATATATATATATATATATATATATATATGCATATCTATATGTATATAGCGCATCGCTGCTCTTCCATATTTGGGTCAACATTCCAATTCGCACGTTACACCAGCTGATATGATTTCAGTTTTCTCTACAGCCATCTCTATTTTCATCCGATAATTTCATTTTCAAATATAAAATTATGTTGCTGGTTAAAAATTATCACACATTTTAAAGTTATTGGAAGTTATTAAATATGTGGTGAATACGTCAATAGTAAATAGATTATTGAATTATGTTAAGTGATATTAATAATAAACAGGATGTATTTCACACAAAGTTCAAAAGAATACAGGCAGTTATTTTTTAGGATTACATGTTCAGCATTAGGCTACTTTCCTTGTTCGTACTTTTAACTAGCTGGGATGCTTGAAATTTTCCCATTGTCGTCCGATAATTTTATTTTAAAATATTGGAGGACTTATAATCTTGCATCTGGTTTAAATGCTCCTCTCGTACCAACACCTGCTTAAAAGCCAAATGTGTTTGTCTCTCTACGAGAACCTTACTGTTCTACGCCCCAATAATAATAATAATAATAATAATAATAATAATAATAATAATAATAATAATAATAATAATTGATAATAATAATAACAATGTAATTTACAATTTATAATTTAGTTGCGCCGCCATCATAATATTAAGCCCCCCGCCAAATAATAACAATATAATTGCGAATTATATTATTTTCATCGTTTTCTTTTTATCGTTCTGACTGACGATTGAATGTTCACCACTTGAACCTTTCCACTTACAATTGAATTTCACCTAGTATTCATCTCGTTACATGATTGTAGGAAGTTCTGATATGAATTTTCAAAGAATGTAAAAGCAATCTCGAATAAGATAAGAACTGCGTTTTTATAATTTTAAACGAGCAATTTTTCAAATATACAATTCTCTTGCTGGTAAAACCTTTTAATAAACAGTATATTGAATATTCGCTCCATAAAGTTATACAAAGTTATTAAATATGTGGTGAGTGCATTAATTGAAAACTATTATCGAATTATGTTCGTAGGTGTATATTTAGTGATATTATATACTGGGTGGTATTAAGATTAAGTATATTCGGTATTGTTGTTGCTGTTCGTCTTAGGAAGAGTCTTAGTGTTTCATCTAGAGACAGGGTACATTCTACTACAGAAGCACCAAATTGAGTGTTTATTGCTTTGTCGTATCATAAAGGATTCAGTGTTTGATTATCTTATCAGAGTTAATGTCGTTGTGTGTGTGACATGCATTTTGAACATACCTTCTGCCATTTTGTTGGTCCATCTGGAACATCTCGTTTGGGAGGGAGACTGGTACCTGTTTGGGGGACGAAGATTCATTTCACTTCAAGACAAGAAATTGGTTCTATAGTTTTTTATTCACCTGCCAGATCGATCGCAGAAGTATTGAAAGTGACTTTGTCCTGTGTGGTTTCTCCTTCTAGGTCTTATTTCTACCACGTCAGTGTTCGTACCCCTCCCTCAGCGAAGGGGAGGAGACAACGACGAAGCCGTCCACTCTCTTCCAAGTCCCAACCAAATCTCCCCGCTTCAGCTAACCTGATCACATCACTCACACGCAATCCGATCAGCTGAACTTGACTTCCGGTCAACGTGTCTACATTATAACTCACACTCCTGTCCCCTCTCTCTCTTTTGATCCCTTCTATAACAGTGATATTAACCATAAACAGAATGTATTTTACACAAAGCTCAAAATGATACAGACAGTTTATATTTTTTAATGATATGTTAAGCATTAGGCTAATTTTCCAGTTCGCAGCTACAACGTGCTGATGTTCCTGCAATTGGTGTCTGATAATTTTATTTAAGTATGTTGAAGGACTAATAGGTATTGCATCTGGTTTAAATGTTTCCCTCGTTCCGACACCTGCTTAAAAGTCTTGTCATTTCACTGCCTTATTAAAACTACTCAAGCGCCGGCGAAAAACACTTTATCGTGAAGACACGTTTTTTTTCTATAGCCTTTTTTACTTTCTTCTACTTTCACTCCGCTATCACCTCAAACTATTGCTTGGCCATTTGCATAATTTAGATGCTTCTATGTGTCAGTATTTTCGTTATTTTTAATTATGATTATAAGAGGTGTCGAAAAAGTAAAATGGTCAAGACACCAAAAGTGATTGGCCAAATAACTGCATGAGTAAGAACCATTGCGTGTCTACAGACACGGTAAGTGAAGAGTTTGGTGGCAGTGTGCGAACCGTACACACACTTATTCACGAGGAACTGAAGATACGGAAGATTTGCGCGAAGTTCGCCCCGTAGAAATCATAACGAAATATGTTGTCAATACAGGTTGTTCGAATAATAAGCAAAACTCCCTGAAAATAACTGCTGAAACTCAGTCGAAAGTACCTGCAAAGAACAACCAAAAGAAAAAGAAAACGAGGAACTGAAGATACGGAAGATTTGCGCGAAGTTTGCCCCGTAGAAATCATAACGAAAGATGTTGTCAATACATGTTGTTCGATTAATAATCAAAACTCCCTGAAAAGAACTGCTGAAACTCAGTCGAAAGTACCTGCAAAGAACAACCAAAAGAAAAAGAAAACAGTTGTATTAGGACTACTATGGAACTTTTCTGCATAGATTCAACCGAAAAATAAGAACGACAATTTGCAAAGTTATAAAGAAAGTTCATTAAGCAAGAAACCCCCTGCTAGTCAACAATGCTTGTCCACACACACACACACACACACACACACACACACACACACACACACACACACACACACGCACACACACAAACGCACATACAAACAAATACACACACAAATACACATACACATGCACACAAACATACACACACATACACACACCCACACACAAATACACATACACATGCACACAAACATACACACACATACACACACCCACACACTTCGGTCAATTTAGCTCTTCTGCGTAGATCATCATCTACTGACGAGATAACTCTGCCAGACGTTAAAAAACATTAAAAAAATAAATGTTCAAATTTCAACAGTATTTCTCGCGGTTAACGGTACAGAATGGATTAGGTTTTTGTTAATGAAGTCAGACTCTGCTTGTGTTGCCGGGTTCGATGCTATCAACTGGTGTTAATCGTGACACCCTGCACTGATGATTCCGGAAAGGATGAAACACTAGTGTATTTAGGTATTTAATGAATATTATTGTAAATAATTACACACACACACACACACACACACACACATA
The DNA here is from genome assembly GCF_053919585.1 of Euprymna scolopes. NCBI lineage: Eukaryota > Metazoa > Mollusca > Cephalopoda > Sepiida > Sepiolidae > Euprymna > Euprymna scolopes. The sequence continues at coordinate 85,922,742 of NC_136519.1, read as the reverse complement.
TATGTACTTATTGATTTGTAAATCGCCACTTGTTCTCGTCTCCTCTTACCAACAGCGACTATAATTCATTCCTCGCATTGTGACAGCCTTCTAAATCTCTTTTACATACCTATCCCACACAATGCTTCAAGCAAATTACATATCAATATATATATATATATATATATATATATATAGTGTGTGTGTGTGTGTGTGTGCGTGTGCGGGTGCGTGTGCGTGCGTGTGTGTGTGTGTGTGTGTGTGTGTGTGTAAGTTTTATGTGATTCTTTTATTTGTTACATACACGTTTTACGGTTTTTCTTTGGAACCAAATAACCCGACGCCATTAATCTGATTCATCCACCGTGTCAATGCTTATTAATTTCACAGAAAAATGGAACACTGGAATTATCAGAAACGTTCCTCCTTAGAGAATTTTCGATTTATCTCTAAAGAAAAATAATGTTTTTAATTTTAGAGAATATCTTAGAAACCATATTAAAATCCCAGAGAAATAATCAAAAATCGCTTTCGTATCATATATCGCTATTTTTCATTTTCAATTATCGGTATAACACTTAAAACTCTCATATATCTTAGTACTAAATGAGGGAATACATTGCAGTGCCAAATAAAGCATGAAGGTTGCCCGGGGATGTTTTTCTTTTAAATATGCTTGAACAATAAAAATAAATAGTATGTACTTTCGTTGTTTTTCTACGAGACTTTGCGAAGAATATGTGACTTAGACGCCCTTTATTATAAGATGTATAATGCATGCCAACATAAGGAGCTGAAAGAAACCACCATTGTCTTGGGTTGACGAGCCAGAAAAAAGTAATTCCACATGCGTCAGAAATGAGGGTTTATCTCTTTTGTAGACAAGCGCATTATCCAGAACTGGGAAGAATCTATTCAAGGCATACATCGATTATAATTAGCACAGTGACAGTACTCCATGGAAGCACGTAGTTGACCGCCATAAAAGTTAGGATTGCACAAGAATTCTTGAACGGTAGAATGACCCTACCATTTTTCAAGCGACAATGGTAACGTTTCTCATGAAAACGTTAGGAGTCCGATTAGGCCTGAGGGTTAGTTCCAATAGCTACATTACTAAAATATTTTACATAACATTTTCTGATTGTTTCCTCGATAAAAAGAGGGTTCGCCTATAAATTCGCCCTTGTCCGTTCGTCTGTTCGCACTTTTCTCAATAACTACGCCTTGGAATTTTTGGAAATATTCCACAAACATTAAACATGATATGAGTAAAAAAGTAACAGAACAGATTTTCCGGGAAAACTCCGGTTGCCCCACTAGGGGTGTCTTTCGGGTTAAAATGACTAAAATTGACACTTTGTGCTTAATAAAAAAAAAAACTTGATGTCTTGGATTTTTTGTAAAACTTTCTGAAAATGTAACGAAATGATTTCTCTATAATTTTGTTTGTCTATTCTTCGCGATAACTCTTGAGTGTGCCCAGGGGCTCTTTTAGGGTTAATAAAAACACCCCATTGTTGGGACTGTTTTACCATATTTGTCCAAATTTTTCTGTGTATGTCTGCTTAGCAGTTTTGCATGGTGCTGAACTCAAATTCAAATATGTTAAGGCCTAGGGAACTTTTGAGGCTAAATGGGGGGGGGGATGATGGACTTAATCATTTCTATTTTTGCATGGCGCAAAACTCAAATTTACTTATGTTAAGGCCTAAAACTGCGCCGTTTGTTCATTTTCGTCAGAGTTTGACGTCCTCTGGGGACTTTTAGGGCTAAATTCGGGGGTGGGTGACAAATGCTGAACTTAGTCCATTGTACACTCAAAGGGGGTTTGCATGCTTCATTTGTATATTATAGCTAGAGATTTAAAAAAAAAATCTCATTAAATATTCCGTCATATTAAAAAAAGAATAGTAATTTATAAGTTGCATCGTGACATAGTACACACATACATAGACATGAGAAATGACCACGCAATTTATTAATATGCACGTTTGTTTTCATGTTAAGCATAATGGTGAGATATTCTAACGGGCACTATAATAAAATTGAATATCTATTTCAGTTCTTGCTAAATAAATTTGAAGGCATTTGATGTAGAGTGTTATTGTTATAAAGGTTTTGAAATAGATTTCTTTACGGATTATTTTTGTTTTGCGTTATTATATTTCTGCAGTTTCTCTCATTTCTGAGAAGAAGAAAAAAAATCACATAAGAAAATCTTCGGTTACTTTGATATAAAAAAAACAACGTTAAAAGAAACGTTAAATCGAAAATAGCCATTGTTGTCTGATTATAAAGAAAAAGGTTACCAATGATTGCCCAGCGTTGGATTTGAAGTTCAGCGTAAGACTGGTGAAAAGGGGATCGAGTAATCGAGATAGACGTGCGTTGGAGCATTGAAATGTCCATAAATGTATACTATATATGTTCCAGAATACAGACGTTTTCGTCATTGTGTGGTTCTCTACCTCGTGTTTCCAATATTCTGAGATAGAGACGTCTAGCACTTGCCGGTCATATAAATCGCCATAATGAAACGGCAGGAAAGTTCCTACTTTGGACTCCAGCCACAAAAAGAAGGGATTGGACGTTCAGGTGTAACACTGAAATCCATTATTGAAGAAGAAACTGGTCTGGCAGAAACTGAGCTGGTTGCTGCAATGGCCGACTAAGAACTCTGACAATCGGAATTTGTTCGCGTTTTACTTGTGCCTCCTGGCATTGGATTAAATAACGACAACAACAACCGCCAGGTAGAAGCGAAACCAAATATGTTGCTTTCCAGCCTTATTAATAATCCCGTTCTTTTTACAAAGAAAATTATTTCTCCAAATTTACGACATGGCAAGGAAGAAGAAGAAAGGAAAAAAAAAAAAGAAACAGCACACTGAAGATGGAGTATACTTCTGAAATATATTTATGATAAATTTCAAATAAGTAAAATATTTGCTTATTTTCCTAATATTACGTTGTGATTTGGCTTTCAAGCGCACTTCATGCGTATTTTAATTTATTCAAATAAAAACAACGTTTCTCATTCTTTGTCGTTATTTTCGCGTTGGCTACGCACAGTTCAAACATTTCAAAATACAACCGCTAGAAAAAACGCGCAGCTTTTTACAAACAGGCTTCTTTCTCCAAATTTACAACATGGCAAGGAAGAAGAAAAGGAAAAAAAGAAACAAAACAACACACTGAAGATGGAGTATACCTCTGAAATATATTTATGATAAATTTCAAATAAGTAAAATATTTGTTTATTTTCCTAATATTACGTTGTGATTTGGCTTTCAATGCGTATTTCATTTCATTCGAATTAAAACGTTTCTCATTCTTTAACGTTATTCTCGCGTTGGCTACGCACAGTTCAAACATTTCAAAATACAACCGCTAGAAACAACGCGCGGCTTTTTGTAAACAAACTTCTTTCTTTAAATTTACAAGATGGCAAGGAAGAAGAAAAGTAAAGAAAAAAAACACTGAAAATGGAGCATACCTCTGAAATATATTTATGATAAATTTCAAACAAGTAAAACATTTGATTATTTTCCTAAATATTACGTTGTATTCGGCTTTCAAGCGCAATTGATGCGTATTTTATTTTATACACAAATATATATTTGCGCATGCGTGGAATGGTTACTTAGCGTCGACTTACGCCTGCCAAGTTTCATTTTGTCTTTAATTTTTATTTACCAATTGAATGAAAGAAAGAAGGAGTACATACAGCTGGCTGAATTATCTAATACGCACAAAACACACAACTAAGAGACACATGTTGAAGAATAAGTTCACATAAGGTTACTTACGCCTGAGAGTATCGGGTACCCCTACATTCGTCCATGTATCGAGTATTGTTGGCAGGTTTGAGTTGCGGCCTCTTCTACTACTCTCTCAACCTTAGAAAAATAAGTCCCGGATTGCCAGCTAAGCTACACCCTTATTTACATGCATGCTTTAACAGCCGCAGCACTTTCTTACACAGTGATGCTAGACATATATGTCAATCGGACTCTTGGTGTGTGTGCCCACAAGCACAGTTTTATATGACAAGTGCTCATCTGAACTTCAATCAATGGCCCCCCTCGGCAGACTTTCACGAAAAACACTATTCTATCCAAAACCACTAGCACTAATTTCCCCCACCATTTATCTTTGCCTAAACCTTAAAGTAGATTCCATGAACAACGTCTCTTTCTTAGAACTGCACGCCTGTGAAATTCTCTTTCGTTTGCCTGCTTTCCAGCTGACTACAATCTGATTGTCTTTAAGTCTAACGCAAACAAGTTCTTGATGAACCGACCCTCTAAGTAATCCAGTTTACAAAACTCCCACTACTTATGTTTACTTCGCTATAGTTGCAATGACTAATGTGTACCCGTTAACCCTTATTCTCGGCCTATCATCCTGGCCTGATAAGTGGTGTCTCCTATGTAAAAAAAAAAAGATTCGTCCTGTTGAGGCTGTGTTCGTCTGCTGCCGTCAGTTTATCTCGATCTCTCCAAGATTTTCTGACCCGACTCAAACCACTATCTCTATCCAACTAAAATCTGACTATCGTTAACCGCAGAGTCGCCAACTAAAGCGCCATTAAATGCCCAGCCGCGAAAAAAACAATAGCTCCAAACGCAACTATTTTAAGACGTTTCGTGTGAGCTTTCAATATTCATAATATTTTCGGGTCCTTAAACGGATAAAAATAACCTAGATAAGTTTAAACTGAAAATATTTAGTTGAAAACAACACTCTGCTATTTTTCCGGCTCATTTAAGAAAGTTTTTTTCGTGCCAAAAATTTAAAGATGTACATTTATCTTTCCTTTCACGGTCATTATGACGAACTTAGCGCTCAGGCATTATCTGGGTGTTTATGTAAACGGCCAGAAAATGTCGAAATGTAACAAGTTTTTGCTAGTTTAAAATCAAAACCATTACTGGATCTTTTTCGCTGTGCAAACCAAAAGTATACAGTGGTCAAGCCTAAAAAAGCAATAAAGCAGTAAAAAGACGTGTACAGCGACAATCTTTGATTACTAACTTCCATTATTGCCATTGATCCTGTCTGAAAGAAACGTACAGAGAAAAATCACGCCAATAACTCTGACCGCCGGTATTGTAAGACGCTTTTCTTATGTAAGATTTGAGAATCTATATTTCGTAAGGCATCAATGAATATCGGATGCGATAAGCTGTTATTATCGTGGCGTTATTTTATTCGATCCACCAAGCTTTTAGCAGGAATTGCGAGGCTGTGATTTGAAATCTATAGTATATCTACCTTACCATTGTAACAGTATAGTACTTGGGAGTCGTCATGCAATACAGCTTATTTTACGACTGAATAGGATGATAGTGATGACAATGAAGATTATGAAAGGTTCCTAGCAATATTCAGATTACTTGGCCAATTATTCTTAGTTTTGTGTGCTACCTTCACAAGGTTTCAGCCAGCGTAATCTCCGACATCTGCAGGAGAATTACTTCTAACTCGAAAATATGAATTCAGAATTCTCAACTATACATACATACATCACCAATATATATAAATATATATATATAATATAATATATATATGTGTGTGTGTGTGTATATATACATATGTATGTGTACATGTGAACGTTTCTTTAAGTATATATGTGTGTACGTGTGAATGTGTGTGCACGCGCGCGCGGCCGCTAGCTAACTCTCTCCAAAAAATTAACAACAAATAAAAACCAAATAAATAAACCGAATCATAGCCCCCCCAGCTTCCGAACCTAAGCGAACACCCAACAGGTCAATACATACTTATCAAGAAATCATCTCACCAACGAAACGCCAAAAACTTTTACATTAAGACTCGAATTTTAAAGTAACCCCTCTCCTCCTACCCCCACATCCCCATTCCCCCCATGTATCCCTATGCCCTCAGCCACACCGGAAATGAACTTCCCCCACAAGGTCCTTAAACTCCAAAATTAAAGCATTACCGACATACAAAACATCCCCTCGCACCTTCCCCCTTATTTCCTTCCTCTTTTTTCCGCTCTTCTCGCACCCCTCACCTGACATCATTCACTCTTTCATCCCATCATAACGAACATATATATATATATATATATATATATATATATATATATATATATATATATATATATATATATATATATATATATATATATTTCGGGCCCCGTGGCGCAGTTGATAGTGACGTTGAATCTCTACAGTTCCAGATGAACATTGTCTGAAGATAGTGGTTTCAATCCCACCCAAAGCGTGCCAGAGGTTAATTGGCCAAAATGTGGTGAGACGACAACAACTACGGATGGCAGTGATGGCTGAGAATGCAATTAGGAGATTCGAAGTTCCTATCCGTCGAGGTTACCACATGACGAATGCCAGAGGAATAGTTGGCCGAAACGTTGTGAATAAACAAAACCAATAAAATATCAAAAACAACAACTAATAAAGATGAGAATAGTAGTCCGAAATAAAAATAAATTAGCGTTTACATAGGTAAATTAGTTTAACTTTGACATCTTGACAGCCAAAGTTCTGCCCGAAAACCGAAAGAAACGAACTTATTTACTGAAACACATACACGCATAACCAAGTTCACTCGATATAATTTTAAAGGTAACGTTTTAGAATGCGAGGAAATAATAATTCTAGACTTAAAATTCCCTATTGCATCCCGGGCAAAGCCAGAAAAGTCAAGCTAGTAGCTTATGAAATATCAATTGCTGATTTTTGTTTCGATTTTGATTTTATTTTTGCTGTCTTATCCAGTTATCTTTCATGCTCCGTAGATTATTTTCTTATTCCGACATCTTTCGAAATCGCACCCAGCGGTATTGTATATATATATATTTCCGCCATTATCTGCTTTCGCGCCTCGACACTGGATCTATCATGACGCTGAAATAACCAACCGATAAAGACCGCCAGCGATTACTTACCGCCAACCCGGAGCTATCTGTTATCAACTGTCCCTCTAGGATTGGTCGCTCGTTCGATAAAAACAAGTTCGCAAAAATTTCTGAGATAAAATCACGGGATTATTGGATTAACTGCACCTCAGGTCGAGACAATATGGCGGCAGGACATTTTCTACCGTTTAGATTTCAGTTCAACTTCTCACACAAAATCCGCATCGCTGGATTTTTATATGAATTGGTTCGATGTGTAATACATTTTTTTCTCGTTTCATTTATTTATTTGTCCTTTCGTAAATTCGGTTTAAAACTGTCCAAAACAAACAACTGATATTACAATTGATTAAACATGTTCCAACATACGAGAACTGGTATAACAAGTGTTAAAAATCGTCAAAACACATCAGAACTGATGTAGAGATGGTTTCAAACAACAGAACCTACAATAGCTTAAACATGTTCCAACATACGAGTACTGGTATAACAAGTGTTAAAAATCGTCAAAACACATCCAAACTGATGTAGAGATGGTTTCAAACAACAGAACCTACAATAGCTTAAAAACACAAGATAATAGAACTGATGTGCAAATTATTTCAAACAAGTCACAAAATACAAGAACCCATGCAACAATTTTCTTCAAATAATAAAAAAATTAACAGAAATATATAGATTTCAGTTACACAACTGGCGCGATAAATGATATATACATATATACGCCATAATCGCGTTGGCACACCGAGTCTAGTACGATCACCGATGTTAGGCAAAGTTGAGCCTGGTTCGTACTAGATGGGTGACCATTTGGGGATTCTAGGCGCTGCATGTGTTCCCTGCTTATCTTGGCATATAATTCCAGCCGTACTGTACATTGTACGCTCACTTGCCACTGGTATTTAGCAATGTCAACTCAGAAGTGGTGTAGTTTGAGATTGCGCACCTCCTGCTATAAAACAATTTAATGTGCAGACACCCCTACGTGTGTATCCGTAGTCTGTCATAGACTCAAGGAGCCTTAATATATATATATATATATATATATATATATATATATATATATATATATATATATATATATATATATATATAGGGGCGAATGAACTCTTTTTCTGGGTCAACGGCCAACTAGCACCGTGTATATTTGTGTGTGTGTATATGTGTATTGGGGTGGAGAGGGCTCCCGTAAGCCGTGGTTAAGGCAACCTTTCTAGGAGAAGCAAATCTCTGATTTAAAAAGCCATAAAGCGGAAGACCATTACCCGCATTAAGCTGGTCTGCAGTTTAATTTGCTGCTGGCTATCTTGCTCTTGCTTGTTGCTGGATCTCAACATTTTGAACCGAGCGATAGACTTAGCTGTCGTACAAAGCTAAGACTCTGTAACATCATCTTTGTATAGATACTCCCTCAGTATTTGGGCTCATGGATTTTAAATGTCTGAGGGAGTGGCACTCGTCTGTAAAGACGTTGCAATCATCATATATATATATATATATATATATATATATATAACTATTTCATTTATTCACATAAATTTACTATACGAAAGTATAGATTTATGCGTAAACTTTAAGTATTTACTTCAAAAGTGCTCAATACGTAGGAAGAGCTAGTTAGTAATTTATAAAATATATATGGCGATTAAGCTACACTGGATATTCTGCGTTTCATCCACTATAGGATTCGTCAGGCTTATGCGCGAATTCTGTCGTTGCTTCTTGTTTTTATACATGTTGAGGATTACTAGTTGGCCAATCAGCTTTCTAGTATCCACCGCGCCCCTTCCTACCAGCCAATGGGCATGCATTTTATCAAACAAAGGATCTGTTTTAGAGCTAGGTTAGTGGTTTTAGGTGGCCGTTCTGCTTCTTTTTTTTTTATATATACATATAAATATACCTATGTGTACACAATAATGCACATATATATACATATATATATATACACATATGCGTGTGATCGTTTATGTATATTCATGTTTATTTAATTTATTTATTTGTTTGTTTTCTATTGTTATTGTTAGTTTTAAAGCTATTTTGTATCGCTATCCTAGAGTGAGTTTTATTTTGTGAACACAGTTGTTTGCTATTTCCCGCCTACAGTTTAATAGATTTTGAGGTTCTTTAAAGTACAGGATAGAAAATTTTTCATGGAGGCATAATTTACATGGGTCGTCTAAATGTCTGCATGTGGTAGCTTGTCTTATTATTTTCCATTCGACTACCGGCGAATGTCCGCTTTCTTTGAGTTCCCAGTATTTATTCGCTAGTGTTGTTTTTATACGGTGTTTTTTTTTTATTTTTGAATGTGCTTTTGTGGTCATAGAATCGGGTTTTGAAATCTAAGGAAGTCATGTCTATGTAATATTTTTTGTTATTCGGGTTTTCTTTTGCAAATATTGTTGCTTGATAGAATACGCTTTTTGTTAGACATTTGTTTTGGACTGGGCAAAGTGGGCGGTGTCTACAATTGTATTTATCTTGTTCGTTATTAGTATTTTTATGTATGGTATGGTTGTACTTGCCCGGGGTTGGTTTGTTATTATTATTATTATTATTATTATTATTATTATTATTATTATTATTATTTTTGTTATTGTTATTATTATTATTATTATTATTATTATTATTATTATTATTATTATTATTATTATTATTTCTGCTAGTGTTGTTTTTATTTCTGTCCTGGTGTCTACTTTTTTTATTGTTTATTTTGTTGTTGTTTACATTGTTTTCATTTAGTATTTTGTTATTATGTTCCTTAATTATCATCTCTAAATTTTCGCAACAACTGTAAGATAACTTCAAGGTATTTTTATTGAAGATTTTGTGTAAGGGGTTGGTTGCGGGAAAGTGTTTTTCAATAAGATCTAGAAATTTCTTGCCAAGTTTTGTTTTTAACATTTGATTGTATGGGGCCGTATACCAAATTATAGTTCTTTTTCTTCTGTTTTTAATTTTATTATAGTGGTTGGTGTTTTGTTGATTATATTTGATATCTATATTTTTGTATCCACTGTTTTTTAGGGCTGTTTCGTAAATATTGGATGACCTGTTAAATGCATTTTCATCGCTTGAGTTATTACTGAGTCTACTTACGATCGAGTTAGGAATATGTTTTATAATTGATGGTGGGTGGTTGAACTTAGGGTTTACGTAAATTGGAGTAGCGGAAGTCGAATGGAAAATAATAAGACAAGCTACCACATGCAGACATTTAGACGACCCATGTAAATTATGCGTCCATGAAAAGTTTTCTATGCTGTACTTTAAAGAGCCTCAAAATCTATTAAACTGTAGGCGGGAAATAGCAAACAACTGTGTTCACAAAATAAAACTCACTCTAGGATAGCGATACAAAATAGCTTTAAAACTAACAATAACAATAGAAAACAAACAAATAAATAAATTAAATAAACATGAATATACATAAACGATCACACGCATATTTGTATATATATATATATATATATATATATATATATAATTTAAAGGAGATTAGAATAATAGTCTAAAGAGCTAAGTGTATTTTAATGTAACAGTGAAATTACTAATTTAATTAAAATACAGGAAATGCTCGTTGTAATTTAGATATATAATAAGCTCGATAGTTAAATGTCCTAGAGCTAATTCAATATTAAGTAAAGTGATTTTTAATTTAAAAATTAAAAAAAAAATTTTAAATTTAAAAATCAAATTTTAATTAAATTAAAAATCAGTTTCATAAGAAGGAACAACAACAAAGTCAATTATCTGTACGATCGTTTCGGAAATCCGTGCTTTTTATTTGTGGTATACATGAAGTTATGTAGAACAATTATATATAGTTTTTTTGGTAAGCACGGTCTCCTCATCAGCAAATTTAGGAGGATTTTTATTGAATTTAAAAGACACCATAAATAAACCTAGCATTAAAAGTAAGGCAGATGAATCTGAAAAATTGAAATAAAAGGTTTGGATTTAAAATTTATAAGAAAATTAATATAGGTTATAGATAGAAATGAGTAGAAAAAATATATTTTTTTGCATTTACATAATAAATTTGATTTAAAAATATATAGAGATAGTTACCTTTTAGTTTTTCTTTTTTTGAAATCAGGAACTGTGTTTAAAGTAGTCATTTAGATGTTTGCTATAGCTTTTTTTTATTTTATTGAATGATGAATTTTAAAAGGGTGACGCTCGTGCAGTAAATTGTTTCCGTTAGCGTATTTTGATTTAAAGACGCTACAGTTAATATATATAGAGAGAGTATTTATTTTGCAAGTTTTTAAGGGGAGATAATTGTCATGTATTATTGACTTTATTTATTATTTGATTTATGGGTCTAGGGGAGGTAATTGGTCTAACTTAATTTATTTAAAAAAAATATGTAATCTATTTTTACTAATGAGTAATTTTTAATGATTTAAGGTGGTTTATATTTATTAAATTTAAACCAACGTTTATGATTACATGTCAGAAGCTCGTGTCTTGAATTTACTAGTTTGGTTGTATTTTTTATATCTTCATATTTTAAAATTTTTAGGGTTTCTTTTGTACATAGTGGACAAAATTTATCTCCGGGTTTATATGATTTGCAAGTCTCAATTATTTGCCATTTTAAGTTGAAAGAAATATTGCTATTTTTTAGTTGCTAAATATAGTTGGATAGAGTAGTTTGGTTTGATAGAGAGTTATTTTTAAAAGAATGTTTGTGCGTTGAAATTCTATGTTTTATTGGGCCAGATGTGGAACCAATATATATTACCTCTTGATTATTGTGATTATTTTCCGTTAGGTGTATTGTTGGATTATTATGTGGTGGGTTGATTAGTAATTGATCGGTAGATTGATTTAAGTTGGTATTATTATTTAATCTGGTAGTTGAGTTATGGCTGTTAATAGGTTCTTGTAGATTTGGAGTTTTTGATACTGTGCAGCTATAGATAACATTTTTAATTTTACATGAGCCTTGTAGGGGACATTTATTTTTTCTTCTACAGTTACAGTCCGATGTATTTTGTATAGTTGTATTTTGTAGTTTATTAATTTTCTTATTATTAGAGCTAATTATTTTCTGATGAAGGTTAGGCATAGTAGAGTAAGAGACTTTAATTGTGTTCTTATTGAAAATGTTATTATATCTATGGGGGGCTTTAAAGTTCTTATCTAATATTTAAAAAAATTCTCTGGCTATGTTTGTTTCTAGGTTTTTGGAATACGGGGGGTTGAACCATAGGATCTCCTTATGTCTATTCTTACGTTTACGGGTTTTAGTTTGCTGTTTATTTGTATTATTATCTAATATTTGTGGTTTGGTTTTATCTTTTTTTGTCTCTTGGTTATTTTTCTTAACTCGTATACGGGAAGACATTGCCATATTATATGTTATTACGCTCTTAATAGGTTTATTTTTAATGCAGTTTATGTTTCTATCATTTTCATTTATGAATTTAATTTGTGAATTATATCCAGAGTTTTTAAGGGCTTCATTATAGTATTTTTCATTTTTGGTAAATATTGATTTAGTAGAAGACAGTCTAGAAATTCTTAGAGCGATATTGGGAACTATTGATTTTAATATTGATTTAGGGTGGTTTGATTGATTGTGGGCATATAGGAGTGATTGGTTAGGTTTATGGTATGGTTCGAAGGTAGAATTTTCAAGATTTAAGGTTATGTCTAAGAAATTAACAATTTTTTTATTAGGGTCGATTTTTATACTAAGTCCATAATTTTTAAATAATTTATGTAGAGCTTTAATTGCTTTTTCATAATTTTTATTAGTAGAATTCGTTATGTATACTCCATAAACAATTCAAACTTATGTATACTCCATAAACAATTCAAACTCGAAGGAGGGCTATATAGAGATGATGCACTTTTCATAACGAATTCTAAAAAAAGTCGGATTATGTAGGTGCTAAGTCTGGGATAAGTTAAAGTTAATATATGTTTTCCATCCGGGAAACTGCATTCTTTATTTCATATATATATATATATGTATATATATATATATATATATGTATATATATATATATATATATATGTATATATATATATATATATATATCCGCATCGATATATAAGTTGGTACGATGTGCAATACGTTGTTTGTTTTTTCAAAACATTACAGATGAAATACGAGCACTATTTTAAGAATTGTTTCACAATCCTCCAAAGATTCCAGAAATTGCTTATAAACGCAAATAACAGAAGTATCTTCTCTATCTTCTTCTATCTATTCTTTCTTTCTATTCTATTCTTCTATCTATCTTCTTCTTCTATCTTCTTCTATATAAATAAAATGAACTCATTTTTCTCGTCTTATTTTGACCTTAATAGGATTAAAAATCAAGATATTTCATGCAAATATAATATGCACAAACGGCAGAACAATATCTGAGGTGTGTTATAGGCTTATTATTTCTCAAATTCCTCGATAATCTTAGATTTCTATTTTTTTCTGCTGAGCAGTCACGGCCAAAATCGGTTAAGATCAATGGAAGTTGTAAAATATTTTCTCTCTAATAAATTCCTCCTCCCCCTGCCACCACTTAACACCGTTTGGGGATCGTTCACAAGGAACAGTGGAGAAGAGAACACCGGTTTGGCTTCGTAGTTCTTTCATGTAAAGTTATTTAAAATCACTAAACTAAGCTGCAGTGCTCTGTGGCGTAGTGGTTAGCGTGCTGGACAATTCACATTATATTTTCACGTTCGCGCCGACCTACCGTAGCCGTTTTTTTTTTTTTTTCCTAAACAACTGGAATGGACTTTTCTTGGTGGCCGAACTGTTAACGTTGCAGATGTTTTTTTTTTGTTTTTTTTTTCACACTTTATTTTCCTACTTTTACTCATGACTCCGGGTTTGATCCTTCCTACTTACCTACCATAACATTTTTTAAAACTCCCCCCCGTCCTGGAAACAAACACTCGGGCAACGCCGGGTACCCCCGTTAGTTCTATAATAATACATACGCCGTCTGCAAAAAATTAAAATATGTTTAAGCGTTTTGTACGACCGGAAAACGGCGGGCGTCCAGCATGGCCGAATATAAATGATTAGAAATCGATCACAGATTCTTTCGCAACGATACGAGGAAATAAAGGAATTTGCACATATATTTATTTATACGAAGTAATGTATCTGCATTGTATTCGTATGTATAGAATTATTCATGAACTAGCTGACAACTGATTCTACATTTGGAACAGACCTGTGATGCGCAAGGGGTCATAAAGTGCGTTTATTTTGTGATTTAGCTGGAAATATGTGGAAATTCAGGTACCTCCAATTTTTTCTGATTTTTTTTCGAATTGCTTTAAACGACACACTAAAAGGATTTTAATAATTGCCTATAAAAGCACAAAAATAATAGCACTGTGCACTAGTTATGTCTAACAAATCACGGAATAAAAGAACGGGTGTAAAAATTGGCTGAGGCGTTTACAAAGGTCAATTTTTTTAAGTTTGATCACTTGACAGCCAAATTTCTGGCCGAAAACCGAAAAGAACGAACTTACGTGCAGAAACACACAGAGACACGCACAGACAAGTTCAAGTAAAGATAAAGTTTTAGAATTCGAGCAAATTATAATAATAGATTGTTTAAAAAAAGTCGAGAAATTCAAGAACTGATGTAAGATCAGTTGGTTCAAATAAAATTCGGAATCGTTGCTTGGTCAAACGCCCAGGGTTCAGATTATTTTAATGGTGTGCATCATGGTTTCCATTTTCACAACTTTTTTTGCAGCTTTTCTAACTCCTTGTTTTTTTGTGTTTTTTTTTTTCAAGAGATTAGAAAGAACCCATGGGTTCGCCGACAGGTGTGTGTTCAACATCCATTCGAAAGTGGCATATGGATATCTGACTTGGCAAGTCTTTGACATACTAAGAGATTGATTTTCTTGGGTCAAAAGCTTAGTCCGAACCTCCAATTAGGAGGTTTTAAAGTCGGAATAGTGAATAGCAAAAAGTCACAAGGACTCATGATGTGACGTGACCGCCTCAGGGTGCGATATAGACCACTTAAACACTAAAATAGCCGGGTAAGTATGCTGATATTGACTGTTAAGTATTATTTGGGTACCTTGACAACGGCGGATAACTTATCAGAAGGGATGAATTTATTGTGTTTTGAGAAGAATTACAAGAGATGTCATTTGGAAAACTATAATGGAAACTTTGCTTGGCGAAACGTCTGGCTTTAGAGTGCAAGGTCACGCAGGGGCCAGACGTCAGGGCGAGCATGTGAATGAATTTCAGTTCTGGCCCCCATTTCGCAGGCCTATGAAGGTGCAGGTCGCACACACAGAAGGAACCTGGAATTACCCGGATTTACGTGCTGAATTCTGATTACATTAACAGCTTGTTCAAGCCAACCCTTTTCCCCTAGAATATAAGCGAATACCTGGGCCAAAATAGCAGATGGGAACTAGATCCCGCGGCGAAAACATTCACCACAAGAGAACGCCACCCACCCCCATTTTTGTTCGGTCGGCATCGTGGAGAACGAAAAATAAGCTTGCAGACTGTTTTCTGGTATAAACGAACTGGGCAATTGTATATATGTAAACACCTGTAATTTCGTGAATTAACTTTTTGTGGACTAGGAAACCCTGTGTTTATTTTCTTTTGATCTGCATGAGAAGCAAATTGAATTTCAGTGGAGGCCGACGTCGGGAACCGACAACAAAGCCTGCGAAACGAGAGCATCCTGTAAAGTACTCCCGGAAGAAGACGATCACGGCCATTGCAGTTCGACAGGATCAGAGGCCACATCTGCTGACCTGCGTTGGGAGGCTTACGTGTAACAATTGGTTCAAAAAATGCAGAACTGGTATCACACTATTGCAACATAAATAATGTCTTAAGATAATCAAAATTATTACAAAATGGCATCGAAATGATTAATTAGGACGGAAATAGCAGTTGCTTCAAAAAAGTTCAATACAAGGTAACATCGGCTTCAAAAAATGTCAAAAACACTAGAACAGAGCAAATAATGATCTTCAAGACGTCAAAGAATTAAAGAACGGATGCAACAATAGCTTTGCAACCCATCAATTCTGCAACAATTGTTCCACAAAAGAATTTGTGGTTGTATCCTAACCCTATGTAAACCACGATAACTTAAAATATAATATCATAATACCAAAAAATATTCTGAACTTAAAAAAAACTGCTTGAGACAAGTTTTTTAAGCACATTTCTTAAGAATATCCGATCTAAATTAGTATTTTCAAAGAAAATAATCAAGGGCAATTAATAGACGAGAATCGTGTCAGACACCGATGCACAAAAGAACGTCTATTATTAAAAAAATCCGATATAAATGAGTTGAAACAAGAGTCGTTTCTGTACGACACAATCACGTTGACACACCGATCACCGAAGTTAAGCAACGTTGAACCTTGGAGTATCAGATAGGTGTTATTTGGGGAGACTAAGCGCTGTAGTACCTTCTGGGAAGGTCGGGCGGTGGACCAGCACCTTCACCTCGAATAAAATAAACTCGCTACAAAATCATCTATTAAGTAGTGAATGACCTATGCCCCTGCGGATGGATGGATGAAAGAGTATTTTCTAATTTTAGGATAAAGTTCACACATTTCTCTCTATATGTCCAAATGAATTTTTTTTTTTAAATATAGAAATTAAACATAAAAATAATTTCATTTGCCGTTGAGAGTTACTTGGTTTCTCGTGGAAATATTTTTGGAACTGTCGTAACGTTCTGGCGTGGCAACTACTCCCCTTGGGGGTACAACCGATAATCACATAGACGATGAAATTTCTTAACGTCAAGGAGCCAATGGGATTTATTTGACGACGACTACATCCTCTGGTGGATCCTTATCTCCAGTTGTTATTGACGTCATATCCTTATCTCCAGTTCTTATTGACGTCACATTCTTATTTCCAGCTCTTATTGACGTCACATTCTTATTTCCAGTTCTTAATGACGTCATTACTGGACTGGAATTAAACGCTTGTATAAAATCAGCGGCAGACCTATATTTTTAATGATTATTTTATTTTCAAAATTTAAGGAACATTTTAAATTCAATGCCAATTCTCGATCCGCTTTTCGCTGTCTGCGACCACTGCCCAAAGCTGCCATACGCCTGCTTTCGACGGCGTTCGCAACGAATCCCTTTACTACCCTTTTTGTATTAGACAGAGAAAAAAAGAAAATAATAAGACAATAGATAATGAACGAAATAAAACAAATAAGAAAGAAAAAGAGATAAACATGCATACATTTTAAAAACAAAGATAATAAATCATTGTTATTTCCAATCGCAGCAATCGCATTTGATATGTGTCCCTTTTGCATCCGGTTACATACACAATTTCGCCTACACATCTCCACATAATTACAGGGCAAGTCTGATACAAGGCTTATAAATTCTGGAGCCCCACCTACGCAAAGGGGAGTTTATCATCGTGCTACATTAAAACATGGTCGGATGAAAACCATAGGTTCATATTGAAATGACAGTTTTACATTGGTTGTAAATGCCAACAGTTGGCAAATTTATTTTACTTTATAGAGAAGGTAAGACTATTAGAATGATAGCATTTGAAATATAGTTGTTTTTTTACAATAGAAAAAGCGAACAATAAAAGTAATATGGTTAAGCTTAAACATGAAAAAGTAAAGGAGTTGTTGTTAACACTGGAAAAGAAAAGAACAAGATATTCTAGTAAAAAATATAATAAATTTATACCTTATTGCAGCATCAATAATTGATTATATAATATTAAAAATTTAATCAAAAATATGCTTAACGTTGTAATGTTTTAAGATATATAGAATATTTTGTCCTTTTATTTTCCAGTTTTAACAACTAGTCCTTTACTTTTCCATGTTTAAGCTTAACCATATTGCTTTTCATGCTCGCATTTTTCTATTGTAATCCATTGTTTTGAAGTTCCAAAATGCTTCTCGAAAGCAGACACCACCAAATTACGCACCTCA
Organism: Euprymna scolopes; assembly: GCF_053919585.1. Classification (NCBI taxonomy): domain Eukaryota; kingdom Metazoa; phylum Mollusca; class Cephalopoda; order Sepiida; family Sepiolidae; genus Euprymna; species Euprymna scolopes. Next base: position 85,904,880 of record NC_136519.1, on the reverse strand, counting down.
CCGCAACGTCTCCAAAAATAATTTTCCCAAGAAAAAGAAAATTATCTGCTATAATTGTGGACGACCTAACCACAAAAGTTTCCAATGTCGAATTTTGGATTCAATCAGTTCGCCGTTAACTACGGCACGGACCACATTTGATTCTTGGCCGCCATCTTGGTTACTGATCTGAACTACGCCGCCATCTTTGTTCAACACAATATCTCAGAACTCAACAGGTTAACTACGCCACGGACCGCATTTGATTCTTGGCCGCCATCTTGGTTACTGATCTGAACTACGCCGCCATCTTTGTTCAACACAATATCTCAGAACTCAACAGGTTAACTACGTCACGGACCGCATTTGATTTTTGGCCGCCATCTTGGTTACTGATCTGAACTACGCCGCCATCTTTGTTCAACACAATGTCTCAAAACTTAACACAGGCTTCCAATAAATTCACTTGTTATTTGTTTAATTAAAATCTATTTTTGCCCAATAAACATAACATACACCTATGTAATGACAATGTACGACACTCGTCTGTTTTCAATAACATATCTCCAATTATCTCCCTTTCATGCTTTCATCCTCTCTGTTTCACTTGTTACTTTTCTTTTCGCGAGAGCAATGAATTGCTAGTATCAGTAGTCGCTGAAGCGACGTGGTTGCTATGGAAACCTGTCATAAAAACGTCGCTCGCTTTCTAATGTATTTTTTTTTACGATTTTGAACACCAGTAAATTCATTATAACTTTTGTTTTACTGAACGAAAATTGAAAAAAAAATGGTTCGCAATATAGCTTAGAAGGTGACCTGTAAACTGTAACAATTGTTTGAAATTTGGTTGTAAAAATGAGTGAGCGGTGAACTTTAAAATCAGTTTTAAATGACTGAAACTGCTACTTACCCATATATTCACACACTACCGTGTTTGAATGATAAGGGACATACACAATCTTTTTATAATGATATCCAGGAAGGTTATTCCTAATATTGAACGCTGTTTTTATAAACAGAGTTAAGTGGAAAATGGCGGCTGAGTGACGGCAAATTATAAATGAAACTACTTAGATGATCATTATTAAAATGATCGTAGCTAACGATTAAATGCACACTCTTGTTTAACCTCTTCAACACTTGTAGTCATGTAGCTATGGTAATATGTGTCCGGGTATTGAACTATTTCGTGTGTAATTGATCTTTTTGTAAAATCATTGAATTAATTACATGCAAGATAACGAAAAACTGAGAGATACCATATTGCTGAAGTCTATGGAATTGCGTTCCTTTTAATCTTGGATGTTTTTTTTATATTTTGATTTATTTATTTTTATTGCCTTTTACAGGCAGGGCATGAAGCCCCTTGATATAAACTGTTAGCAAATAAAAAGATAAAATAAAGTACCATCTCAGGGTCAAAACAATTGCTAACACTAAGAGTTGGCTACAATTCTTCACCCTTTGTAAGAAACATCACCTAGGGCGTGTGAGGACTAAAGGAAGGAAGCCAGAGTTACGAGAGTGCTAAAAAGTAAACCTTCTACTCTCTAACGTTGGACGCGGGACTTCAATCAGAATAGACATGTCTGGACGTTGTCTCCAAGTTTCTATATTATAGGTTTAAAGCTAAGAAATTATATATTTATTTAGAAATCTATTCAGATAATACCTGTGCTTGATTTGTAAGTACTTCAATAGAAGTCTTGAGGAGGCGTTATGTTTTGACAAGCTTCTGGGCTTGACCTTTACTCCTGATCTGAAATGAAAGACGTACATCAAATCTGTTACTAAGGCCGCTGGAAAAATGGTGGAATCCTTCAATCCCGTTGCTATCTCACTGCTGATGCAATTCTCTATCTATATAAGAGCCAGGTACGTCCAAAGATGGAGGACTATTGCCACATCTGGGCAGGGGCTGATAAAAAGGTCTTGTCCTGCCTTGATAGAGTTCAAAATAGACTTCCCAGCCTTGTAGGAGGTGTCCTTTTCTCTTCCCTGCAACCTCTATCTCACAGAAGAGACGTTGCGAGTTATCTCTGCTTTATCGTTATTTTCATAGCAAGTTCTCGGCTGAGCTTCAATCTATGGCTCCCCCTCGCCAGACTTTCACAAGGCACTTGTCTATTTAACAACACTATCAATAATTCCCCCCACTCGTTATCTGTGCCTAAACCTAAACGTAGATTCCATGAACAAAGCCTTTTTCTAAGAGGTGCACGCCTGTGGAGCAGTATTTCGTGTTCCTATATTCCAGCAGCCTACAATTTGAGTATATTCAAGTACAACGTAAACAAGTTCTTAATGAGCCGTTCCACTGAAGTTAACAGATTTACCGGATTTCCATTACTAACGATTACTATATTGGTCAATTGACTACTGCACACTCTTAACCCTTATCCACGACTGGTCTCTGAGCCTTGATAGTCTTGATTACTATGTAAAAGAAAAATGGCCTCTTATCACCGAAAACATCTCCGATCATCCCGACCAGCAACAAAATCCCACATTTATATCATTCTTAGATCCGTGAAAATGTTCTAATCTCATAAAATCTTTTTTCGAACTGCGTGTTTTGGGAATTCCTACCGTGCTCCCTGTTTCAACGACTGTAGCATGATGCACCATAAAACAAAATTTAAATGTAATATGAATAAGCATTTTGCTGCATGAATTCTCAGCTATCATGTCTCTATTAACCTGGAATTAAATTAACACTAATATTTTATGCCTCAGTAGTAAAGTGTATTGTTACATGGAAGAAGTAAAAAAATGCTTCCGAAAAAAAAAAGTAACAAGTTAGTTAAATGGTCGGTGTGTATTTTCTAGTGATGAGGCAATTCCAATTATTTCATGACTCCAAAACAATTACCGATTTTGTATTTAATTTCCGATTCCGACATAATTACCAATTCCGATTCCGTTTCTTAATACATCTCTTAATATTTAAAAATTAAGTTGTGAGTTTGCACACGATTTCCGTAAAAACATGTTAAATGTGCATAAGTTTTCACAAACATAAAAACAGACTTGTGAGAAATTATCTGTCTGTGTTGGTTTGGCTTGGTTGTTTATTTACGGTATATCAACCCTTTTCGGGTTATTTAATGCGGAATCCATTTATTTGAACAGAATCTTTTTAACAGAATATGTTTTTTTTGTTTCTTTTTAACCCATAATTAGGATCCTAACATGTACTACAACTCCGGGGCAGAGTGGACCTTGGAGCAATGCCAATTAACCCATTTTCCCAAAACCAAAAGTTGGGGCCTCACCATCGGATATAATTTAAGGTCCTGCCCAGGATCGATCTGTCTTTTTTCATTTCACTGGTAATTTAAAATCATTAGATGTTCATGATTTTATCATTGCTATCATCTGTAAGAAAATTTGCTTTTGAAAAAATCAAATAAAAAAATTAATTAAAAGAATCGTTTCTGGTATCAGAAAAGAGGCGCACATTTTTCCGATTACGATACCGATTCCGATACCCTCCAAAGTTTCGATTTTTTTCTCATTTTTATTACGATCAATCGTGCCAACCAAATATTTTTCAATCTACTTTAACTTATTATCCGGAGTTTTAACTTCTTTTTTTTTTCGACGTGTTAGCGTTCGAGTCAATATTGACATTGATTCAATTAGAAAGCTTAACGTTAGTCGTAATTTACCCCAAAAAAGATTTTAAAAAATTCTGATCAAATAATGGAAGTTTAACTTCAAAAAATTATCAAATTAATGATAGTAGACACAAGGTCAAAAGTGATTTGAAGAGTCGCCCTACGGTGTTAAGTGCATAACTCGTATTAAAACAAGTATGTTTTTTTTTTTACTTTTCTTATCAGTTGTTAAAATCAGCGAAGAGGCATCTGACAAGATGTCAGGCATTAACTCTCTGTCATATATTCCAGCTAAGACATATATTTTAAGATACTAAGCGTCCCTGTACGTGCAATTGTTTTAATCTTTTTTGCACTTGGTCCATCGGATATATTTGGCAGGTATTTTTACGTTTTTCATGCTCCTGTATTTGCTGAAATAATATAAGAATAAAATGAAATGTGGGTAAATCTTAAAATAGATTGAAAAAATTGTTTATTTAAAAGAAGCTCAATATTGGAATATGAAATTGGACTCATATATTACGGTGGCAAGAAGTTCTTGCGGGATTTTATAGTTTAATTTCAAATGAGGTATTTTCAAATCAGATTTTGTTAATATACACTTACTTTATATAACACTTAATTTTTCGCCTTATTGAATTGTTTAAGTTACAATCTTTTAAAACAATTATTTATTTTCTTTCTGAACTTTGAATATGGAAATAAAGCCAATTAGCACATTTTCTTTATTTTAATTCAAGCTTAGCCAAAATGGTGCTGAAACAGCTCGCGATACCAACGAAGCGTTTGGTCCAACTGAATGCACAGCAAAATGATTGCTAACTTTCTTGGCGACGTGTCTTGAAGATGATGAGCGGTGTGGTTGGACATCGGATGTTGACAACGATCAATTAAGAGCGTTAGTTGAAGTCTATTTACGCACAACGATTCAGAAATTAGACGTAACGATTTCCAATCACTTGAGAGACATTGGAAAGAAAACGAAACTTGATGAATGAGTGCTTCACGAATTGAACGCCAACCAAAAGAAACGCCGTCATGAAGTGCCAGTTCCCATTCTTTTACGCAGTAAAAACGACCAGTTTCTCGACCGGGTTAACATTTGCGTTGAAAAGTGGGTTCTTTACGATAACCGGCGACGCGCAGCCCAATGGTTCGACGCTGACGAAGCTTCACTACACTCCCCGAAGCCGGAATGGCACCAAAAATACTGATGCTGACGGTTTGGTAGTCTGCGACCGGTCTCATTCATTAGAGTTTTTTGAATGATGACGGAATCACAACTACGAGAAATACTGTCAAAAAATGGATAAGATGCATCAGAAACTCCGACAACAACACCCAGCATTAGTCAACAGAAAAGTCCGAATTCTCCCTTACAGACTACCATTTCTTCAATCCATCTCGAAACTTTTCTGCAAGAGAAATGCTTCAAAAACGGAAGCGATACCAAAACCGTCTTAAGTAACTTCACCGCCACAAGAATGCGAGATTTTCACGTCACTGGCATAAATACACTTGTTTTTGCGTTTGTCACTCTGTGTTTTGTCTAATGGTACATATTTCGAACTATAATGTTTTTGTCTGAGCTGAGATATGTTCATGTGAAGTTGGTTGGTTGTTTTTGTTTTACGGCATATCAACCATTTGCATGTTATTTAATGCCGAATTCAAAGATTTTGAAGACAAATTTTTTTTAATAGAATATATTTGTTGTTTTCAAGTCGATGTCCATTTAACCCATAGTTGAAACCAAAACAGGTACTACCACTCCGGGTCAGAGAGGACCTGGGAGCAATGGCAATTAAAGGATGGCTTCACACTCCTCAAAGCCCGCAACCTAGGGCCTCACCACTGGATATAGTTTAAGGCGATATCACGGACTAAAAAGTTAAAGATACAAATATATATATATATATATATATATATATATATATAATATTTTCATTTATATACATAAATATCACATAGTCGCTACACTGTACACGCCAATGTTTTGGGCAATTCGTCGGCAAGAAACCAAAAGTCACCCATAAGGTGACGAAGCTTATTTGCCACTGAAGGCATCTGGTTCCCAAATTAAAGAAATATGTGCAAATTTTAAATTATAAACTTCATTGTGACTTGAAAGACTTCTGTTTTAGAAAACACAGCCTAATTACATAAGCATAAGGTCATCTCAGGTTTTATTGATCCTTTGTGCGCATATGCGCATGCATCTGTGTATGTGTCCGACCGGGTTGCTGATACGCATATAGTTATGTGTGGATATGCTTCACTTGAAAACCCTATATTCTAATTTGTCTTTACCCCCCCCCTTTTCGACGACCTCTTTTTCTTTCTTTCTTTCTTTCTTACTTTACTTCTTTCTTTCTTTCCTTTTGTTTGTTGTTACCATGTTAAACCCATATTTTAACACGTGCTTTTTCAATGTTAAACCCATATTTTAACACGTGTGTTTTCAATGTTAAAACCACATTTTAACACGTGATTTTTCAATGTTAAACCCATATTTAACACGTTTTTCAATGTTAAACCTATATTTTAACACGTGTTTTTCAATGTTAAACCCATATTTTAACACGTGCTTTTTAAATGTTAAACCCATATTTTAACACGTATTTTTTCAATGTTAAATCCATAATTTAACACGTGTTTTTTCAATGTTAAATCCATATTTTAACACGTGTTTTCAATGTTAAACCCATAATTTAACACGTGTTTTTCAATGTTAAACCCATATTTTAACACGTGTTTTTTTTTAATGTTAACCACATATTTTAACACGTGTTTTTCAATGTTAAACCCATATTTTAACACGTGTTTTTTTAATGTTAACCACATATTTTAACACGTGTTTTTCAATGTTAAACCCATATTTTAACACGTGTTTTTTCAATGTTAAACCATATTTTAACACGTGTTTTTCAATGTTAAACCCATAATTTAACACGTTAACTCTTCACTTTTAATTCAAGTTGATTTCATATGTTTCCATTTCCCAACATTCCTTATAGTAATGTAATCATGCTGACCCCTACGTTCTTCTTCCGTCTTTCTGTTCTTTCATTTTCTTTTTCTTTCTCTTTTTCTTGTTCCATTTCTTTTTATTTTTCGTTGTTCTTTCCTTTCTCTTTTTCCTCTTTTCTACTTCTCTAAATTATTCTGATAATACTTGGTACTCCCCCCTTTCGCCTTTTATTTTGAGTCTAAAATGTTACTTAATGTCACCCCTCTTAATCAAATTTAACGATTAAACATTTTATTTTTATAAAAAAAAAACACATACATTTCATTTATTGAATATGGGAACCAGATGCCTTTGGTGGCAAATTCTTCATTACGCAACCTGACGAGTTGCTTTTGGTTTCTAGCCAACCAATTGTTTGTTACATTAGCATGGTCAGTGTTGCGACTTGGCTTGACAATTATAGTTTGCACTTTTTTATTGGGCATTCTTAATAACCTCGTTTTAATTCACGAAAAAAAAACGAGTTTTCTTTCCTAGATACCTTTAATAACTTTGTGTGTGTGTATATATATATATATATATATATATATATATATATATGTATATATGTTATGAGAAAAATAGAAAAAAACGAATGAAATTATTAAAAAATCAACGTTTCGTCCTTATTTCAGAAGACATCTTCAGGATAATTGAAATAAAAAATAAAAATGTAAGAAAAGAAAAAGTCATAGATCATGCGAAAAAAACAGTTTTTGAATCCTACCCATGTCGCGAAGGACAAACATATGTGTGCGTATGGGAAGGTTGGGTTGTTCGATGTCTATATATACACTTTTAAAAATGCGTTAAAATAAATATGTACATTTTCTTTTCTTCTGTAAACTTATTCATTTTGTTGAAATATTTAAGGAAAAACGGTTTAGCTAGGATCTGTTTTGATATTTTGTTCTTTGATTATTATTTTCCCTATGCTAGGGGTTAAACGGTAGAAGCCTTTTCTTTGCGTAATAATATTAGTATTCAATATTAGTGCTGATTCTAAAAGTCTTCTTTTAGCTTTATCTATCACGTATTTAATAATTTTCGCTTGATCTAAATTAAATGAGTGATCGTGTTCTGCACAATGGCAAAAGAGTGCATTTAGGGCGTTACCATTCCTTATATCTCTTCTGTGCTCGTTAAGTCTTAATTTCAATTTTCGCTGTGTTTCACCTATGTACGCTTGTTGACAGTTGTTACATGGAATGGAATATATACCGGCATCGGGTGTGAGGGTTTTGGGAGAGTGCTTGGTAGTTTTTAATGTCTGTTTTATGGTTGAGGAAGTTGTTTGTATCAAGTGAAAACCAAGTCTATTAAGAGTGTCGTAGATTTTTGTATTTTTGGTGTGGGTGGGAATGAAAAGATATCTGTTTAATAGTGAAGTATTTGTTTTATTTTTCTGTGTGTTTATGTTATAGTGTATTTTCGTAGCTATTTTCTTTGCGTAAGAAATGAAATAGGATGGATACTGTAGTTTTCTTAAAACATTCGTAATGTATTGAAATTCATCATTAAGATATTGGGGACTGCATATTCTAAAGGCACGCAAGAAAAAACCAATAATCATGCCCGTCTTTATTTTATCATTGTGGTGCGAGTAGTAATGAATATAGCCGATTTTGTGTGTGGTCTTTCTATGTACTTTGAAACTCAGATCGGTTTCTGATCTGATGAGGAGTATGTCTAGAAAAGTTAGGGAGTGGTCTTGTTCGGATTCATGTGTAAATTTTATAGACGGTTCCACTGAATTTAATTTATTTCTAATTTGTTCTATTTGTGTGTTTTTAGGGAGAAAAATAAGAATGTCATCTATATATCTAAAACATGTGGAGGTTTTAGGAAGTCTGTGTTTAAAAGAGTTGGTTTCTAAGAATTCTAAGAATAGGCAGGCTAGTACACCACTACGGGGGTTACCCATAGGGAGTCCAAATTTCTGTCTGTAGTAAGAATTATTAAACTGAAAGTAGGTTCTATCAGTGATGAGTTTTATGATTTGTATTAGTGTATCTGAGGAAAGAGGTAGGTCGGCTTTAATTTTGATTAAGTGCTTGTTGAGTAGATTAAGGAATTTTTTGATTGGAATATTGGTGTAGAGGGAAATTATGTCTAAACTATGCATTGTTTTATTTTTGTATGTCCATATTTTTTATTCTATTTAGGAGGTCACCAGAGTTTTTGATATGTGAAGTGCTGATGGTGCCCATTAGTGGAGTTAAAATTTGGGCAATAGCTCGTGCTAATTTATGGGTAACGCTTCCAATGTTAGATACTATAGGTCTCATAGGGACGTTCTCTTTATGTATTTTTGAGAGGCCGTATAATATAGGAATAGTGGGGTGGTATTCTATGTTATTTATTCATTTTTTATCATTTCCGATAAAATTCTTTACGGATTTATTAAAAGTTTCGAAATCTTTTTCTATTGATTTTAAATCTATCGGAGTATATATATCTCCGTCTGCCAATAGTGTGTGCATTTTCTTTAGATATAGGTCTTTATCTATTATAACTATACCAAATCCTTCAGCGGCTTGTGAAATGATAATGTCTTTATTTTTTGTTAAAAGTTTTAAGGCATCAATGTATCTTTTTGGTAGTGCTAATTCTTGAGGTTGGGTAGTGTTTAAAGCTATTATCCCTTGTATGAAGCCTTTAGTAAAATTAGAGTCCTCTTGTCTATAATTTTTTAGGGTTGTGTTAGTGGTGATTTTCGAATGTTTGACGGTAGCGAATTTAAGACCGAAACTGAGAGCTTCAGTTTCAATGTCCGAGAGTGGTTTGGAAGTAAGGTTTAGAATAAGGTCTGGACGTCCCAAAGTTTTCCATTTGCTGTTTTTTATCAATTGCGCAAGTTTGTTATCCAATTTAAAATTATGGCGTGTGTTAAATTTTTTGATAGATCTGTAAATGTTCTTAGTTGATCTGGGTGTTTTCTTGTAATTTTGTTGATATTCAATAATTAATGTCCTGGCTTTCCGAAAAAGATGAGAGCTTTGGTGCTTTAAATATATTATAGATGACAGAAGATATTTCTCAATGTAATCCGGGAAAATATGGTCTGATGTTTTAAAAGATTTAGGTATGCATGCAGGTATGACTTTTTCTTCAATACATTTTTGTTGTGAGAATTTGTTGCGATTAAGATGCTCTTATATGTTCGCAGAGAAGATCGGTTTTCCATTTCGACAGAATGTATAAGGAATGAAAAAATACCAGCGGTGGTTGACGTTATGTTTTGAGAAAAATAGAAAAAAACGAATTAAATTATTTAAAAATCAACGTTTCGTCCTTATTTCAGAGGGCATCTTCAGGATAATTGAAATAATAAATAAAAATGTAAGAAAAGAAAAAGTCATAGATCGTGCGAAAAAGACAGTTCTTGAATCCTACCCATGTCGGGAAGGACACACATATGTGTGCGTATGGGAAAGTTGGGTTGTTCGATGTCTATATATACACTTTTAATTTTTGTATATATATATATATATATATATGTATATATATATGTATATATATATATATTAACGGTGGTCACCACTTATCAAGGCCGGGAAGCCACTCAGGGATAGGGTTATTGTAAGTACAGTACGTTACTGTGGAGATTTAATAAAGTGTCTACTTAAGGGGGCGGTTCACCAGGAATTTGTTTACGTTGAACTTGAAGACATCCAGTCTGTAGTCAAGTGGTAAGCAGGCAGACGAAACAGAGTTCCACAGGCGTGCAGTTCTAAGAAAGAAGCTTGCTTTGTTCATGGAATCTACGTTTTGATTTAAGCACATAGAGAGAGAGAGAAAGATAGAAAGAGAGAGATATGTATATATAATTATTTACTATAATAATTATTAAATACCTCTAGACATTTGTCTTTCACCCTTTCGAGAATCATCCTTGCAGTGTGTTATAATTAACACCAGTCGATATATTCGAACCCAGCGACAGAAGTCATCATTGGCTTTAGTAGCAAGGACCTAATCTATTTGGCTACCGTTAACCACGAGAAATTCTGTTCATTTTAAACATTTATTTTTAAATTCTTCTGACGTCAGAATGATCTAATCCATTATATTATTATCTGCGCACAACAGCTAAATTGGCCGACTTTAATTAAACTAAAGGTGCTCAACCAAAACACACGAGTTTATTAAGGGGACTGGCATAATTATTTACTATAATAATTATTAAATACGTACAGACACTAGTGTTTCATCTTTTCGGGAATCATCAGTGCGCTGTGTCACGATTAACACCAATCGATGGATTCGAATCCGGCGACAGAAGCCATTCGGTTTCCTTTAACCGAAAGAAATGCTGTTGAATTTAAACATTTATTTTTAAATACTTTTTAACGTCTGTCAGGGTGATCTAATCATTATATGATTATATGCGCATAAGAGCTAGATTGACCGACTTTAATTAAACTAAAAGTGCTCAACGATAAGAAACGGTGTTCTTAAAAGGTTGACAAAATTATTTACTATAATATTTATAAAATACCTACAGACGCTAGTGTTGTATCCTTTTGGGGATCATCAGTGCGGGATGTCATGATTAACACCAGTAGATAGATTCGAACCCGGTGACAGAAGTCATCCCTGGTTTCATTAGCAAGGGCCTAATCCATTAGGCCACCGTTAACCGCGAGAAATACTGTTGAAATTTAAACATTTATTTTTTAATGTTCTTTTACGTCTGTCAGAATATTCTAATCATTATATGATGATTTGCACGTAATACGGAGAGAGAATGAGAGAGACAGAGATAAAGAGAGAGACAGGGAGAGATAGAGAGAGAGGGGGGATAGATGGAGAGGAGAGGGATGTGAAGCGATATTTAAACAATTTGTCCCCAGAAACGTTTATTGTAATGAATAAAGTCTTTCATCGCGCCTCGATTGCCTGACTCTTTTTCTCCGTTCATTGTTCACTTGTCGATGAAGATTGTGAGCGTCTATTGAAATGCGAAACGGTGGCTGATTAATTTCGTTGTTGTCTCAGCGCGAATCTGCCATTGAAATATCATTAACTGCTGTCTATCCTTTTAGTTCACGACATCATTTCAATTCGTTTCATTGTATCTTTAATTAAAGAAACAACTACGCGACCGCCATTAACAAATCACGTGAAGACATTTATCGTGTGGATGCCCTGACGGGATAGAATATTTCGATCACGAAATTTAATACTTAAAAATGTTTTCATGTTCAATAAGAGAGAGCGTTTATGGAGTGTCGATATATTTGACAATACATATATCCTTTTGTTGCTTAAAATGCAGAATTCAAACATTTAAGTATAAAATTTTATGATTCCGAAAGTCTAAGTCGTATTTTCCGTGATATAAGTGTTGTTCAACTTTTAAAATGTTATACGCATAAAATAGGCTTATAAACCTATTTTATGCGTATTAAATTTTAAAAGTTGAACAAACCTTATAAGAAAAGAGGCTTGCACTTTTGCTGTTGTTCTTGACCTTCGTGTCGAGATCAAAGTGTAGTATCTGTTCCGGCAGATACTGCAAGCAAAGACCAGATGTGGGGGCAACCCCACATGCCTGACCTTTAACTAGCTCCCATTTACCACCTCTCGGGAGCTGGTCCCCTTTTTCCCTTCCCCCTCCCTTCACTCCTCACATTAAAAATTGGCCTTGTGCCTAATTTGCTCGGTGGGGGAGCAAATAAATACCATCTGTTTCGGCAATGTAGGGGAAACCCTTCATACCAATAGTCACTATCCAGCTCCCATTTCCAACCCATTGGGAGCTGGTCCCCTTTTCCCTCCCCCTCCCTCTCTCTCCACATTAAAAAACGGCCTTGTGCCTAATTTGCTCGGTGGGGAAGCAAATAAATACTTCTTGGCCTCCGGGCCAAGATCAAAGTGTAGTATCTGTTCCGGCAGATACTGCAAGAAAAGACCATATGTGGGGGCGACCCCACATATAAGACCTTGGTCAATGTAGGGGCAGCCCTTCATACCAATTGTCACTATCCAGCTCCCCTACTCCCCGGGGAGTTGGTCCCCATTGCCCCTTCACTCCTCACATTAAAAATCGGCCTTGTGCCTAATTTGCTCAGTGGGGGAGCAAATAAATACCATCTGTTCTGCTGATTCTGCACTTATACTGGGACAATTATTATTTTTGGTAACCAGAGTCCCCTTTTTTGCCTACTTTTAGGGGAGATGGTTTTATCCCACATTAAAAACGGCCTTGTGCCTAATTTGCTTTGGTGGGGAAGCAAATAAATACAATAAAAAATAGGTTTATAACGGAAATTTAACATAATATTATTAAAGGTAATCAAATATTTATTTGTTTAAAATTAATATTTCGACGATAGACATACTCATTATTTAATGCGGAGGATGGCGTCTATCGCCGAAATATTAAACAAACAAAAACAAACGCTTATATTATGGAAAATATCACATGATGAAAGCGTATTCTTCCGGCATTTGAAAATGCGAAAAACACGCGAACTCTTTTCTTCAATTCATCACCATGCTGAGGAAAAAAATTATAAAATTCTGAGGATGGCGTCTATCGCCGAAATATTAATTACCAACAAAAATACTTGCTTATATCGTAATGCTGCGTTTTTATTTGGCTTATTAACGTATATTATACGTACTTAATTTTGTTATATAATTATTTTTATATTTTATTGTTATTTTGATATTTAAACATTAGCTGGTGCGCCGGTGTTGCCCGTAACTTAGTCCAAAATATGTTTTTCTACATTGCACTCTAGAGAACCTACTGCGTCTGTTATAAATCTATTTTATATAAACCTTTTCGCATTAACGAAAAAACATTAAGAAATTTACGTGCAAGGTTTGAAACTACAAAACACGTCATGCAAAATAAGAAAGAAAAAACAAGTACATTTTCAAGTCTTATAAAATTATTTTAGTTAATGAAAAGAAAAAAGAAATTTACGTGCTAATTGTGAACCTACAGACCACATCATGAAAAAATACACACACACAAACAAATACGCTATCAACCTACCTACAATAGAATTTCCACGGCCCGTTGTTCTATCATTATTGCTAAGTTTTTTTTTACCTTGAAGTAGTATTTATTCATATTGCTTGCTTTGACTAGATTATTGTGTTCATCTTCAGTGTGCAACGTTTCAGTTTGTGTAGTCTTCGACCGTCACCAGGTATGTTTGTTGTTGTCTTAGAAATTGGAGGAGGACAGTTTTCTAGCTCTGTAGATATTTTCATATTCTTGGAGTTATTCGCTGTTTTTTGGCTGCGGTTTCGTATATGTGAAACAATTGGTTATCTCACTTCTATTGCATCAACACTTCAGTTTGTGGAACAAAATGATCAAAATGTTTGAGTGATGTGCAAGATGGAGATTTCGGCGACTCAAATTAAAAGTACATACAAAAAATAGGAAAATATTAATACTATTTGGGAACCTCGCGTTTCAGAAAAAAATTAAAATTTCGCCGATTTTTTTTCGTATACATAGGAGTCAGCACTTCTCAAAGCCCAAAGTAAACTCGACGATAAGGATTAAAGAGTATACAGTCAACAATATTACAGACAGAAGGGAGATACTCCTCTGTCGATTTTTATTATAGTCACGCCCCCTTTTTCAGATAATTTTTTTCACACATCTGAAACTGCAGCTAAAAAACAGAGACAAATTCAAACAATGCGAAAATATCTACTGAGCCAGTAACTGTTTCTCCTTCCTTACCAAGGCAACAACCAATATGCCTGACGACGCTCAAAATAAGAACAATATTCCGCTCACAACAAGTAATAAAAACAGTTAACCCTTATTTAAAAAAAACCCTAACTCCATTATTTATTAATTTATTTTCTCCGTACAACAAGTGGTCCCATGTATTGTCTAGAGCGGTTTCCACGTAAAATGAATTGAAGTTTTAAAAGTGGACGCATAGTAGAGATATGAGATAAAACCGTAGGAGTGAACCTAAGTGACCTCAGGCCACATTCTACTACCATGGAGAAAAGACATTGTTTCTTTGATCCTCTCTTTCTCTAAAAGAACTCAACTAACCAAGATACCCAAAAATATATTCCCTTTTCTCTTCTGCTGTTGCTGCTCGCTCACTCCCCCCACACTCTCTCTCTCTTTATCTCTCTCTCTCTCTTTGACTGATGATTGACCTAAAAAGGATTGGACAGTCACTCTCCAGTCTTCTACGTTGGCGAACGTTTCCCGTCGAAAAGCAGACACAGAATTCTAAAAGTATGTAAAAACTAAGAAAATAAAATATTCCTCTCAAGCTAATATTGGTATCCACTTTGTCAGTTATAACAACTAATAAAGAAATATTACAAAACTATAGAAAAAAATTCGTCTAGACTAAATTAAAGATAAATGACGCACCTTGCCCGGACGGAACGTCGGTCGCATCAAAGCTAACAAAGGACTTCACGTCTTTCTGAACAGCGCAATTCGGAAACTGAATAATTGTAATCTTTTTCGAACTCCTTATTACTTATGTGATAAACACGCACACACATATTCCGCTTACATGGTTTAATGACTGTTTTTTCTCTTAGGAAATAACCACATCAAACCATGTTTTTTTTTTTTTTTACATGGGAGTCACCACTTATCAAGGCCGGGAAGCCACTCGAGAATAAGTGTTATTGCGTGTATAGTAACCAATGGGATAATATCGTAGTAATCGTTTGTAATGGAGATTTGATAAAGTGTATTGCGTAAGGGGGCAGTTTATCAGAACGTTGTTTATATTGGACTTGAAGACGCCGAAGTTGTTTTAAAAGGAGTTTTTTTTCTGAGAGTCGGAGAATTACTCCTTGAAAACATTACTCTTTGGCAGTGGTAATCTTTGTTTTCAACATGATTGACCCATAAACAGCCTTCCAGCATCAATTTGGGAGGAAAATAAAAAGGAGAAATAAGATTTTGAATATTCTGAAAGATCTGGTTTAAATAATGTAATTCGGGGATGAATTTATAGATACGAGCGCATACTATGATTGGCTGATCGATCGAATCAGACATTGCCGACCTCCCATCTAATATAATTAAGGGGTAAAGTGCATTGTTGCAAGTCACAAAGCTATGGCTTGCTCAGCCACCAGGATCCCGTCCTATGTCATCATGGGTAGCCCACATGACCAACGAGTGAATCCATCTATATGGGATTGCTGTTGATGAATTTGTGGCCTCACCAACAGAACTAATATTTAGAAATGTCAAATGGTGCCTTGGCATGATTAGTAGCATACATTGCGTTCAATGTAAAAATATAAGGCATCACTTGACAAGTGCTAAATTTGCATATTTCATATCGGCAGGTTTATTTATTTTTTTTTTTTACACAGTGATCACCACTTATCAAGGCCCGGAAGCCACTCGGGGATAAGGGTTATTGCCAGTACATTACGTTAGTGTGGCGATTTGATGAAGTATTTACTTAAGGGGACGGTTCATTAGGAATTTGTTAACGTTGGACTTGAAGACATCCAAGTTGTAGTCAGGTGGGAAGCAGGCAGACGGAACAGAGTTTCACAGGCGTGCAGTTCTAAGAAAGAAGCTTTGTTCATGGAATTCACGTTTTGATTTAGGCACAGATGAAGAGTGCGGGAAATTTTTCACAGTGGATTCGGCTAGACGGGTGTTTTTCGTGAAAGATTGGCGAGGGGGGACCAGAGAGTGGAGCTCAGACGAGCACCTGCCATGGAAATAACGATAAAACAAGGATAGGCTCGCAACGTTTCTTCTGTGGGAGAGAGGTTGCAGGGTAGAGAAAAGGGCATCCCCCACTAAGCCACGAAGTCTATTTTGTACTCTGTCAAGGCAGATTTAAGTATAATAAAATAGAGAAATTACAGAAAGTGTTTGTGCTAAAAAATTAAAAAAAAATAGTGCAAGTTCATAGTTCAACCCAAATAAATAAATCTTAGTCATATACGTACTCGTCATGGAAAGAAGGTGTCATATTCCAAAAATCATGAAAAGTATTTTTTCTTTTATAAAGAAATTCATTTTTGCGAAACAATTAGGATTACAAGACTGATCTTGCAAGTTTTAATTATTGTGGAGTTATTTGCCCTTGGTTCTGGGTTAATAAAAATCAGTAATCTTAAACTTCATACCATTTAAGCGAGATTCTCATTTAGCTTAGTGTGCATAATAAACACTCGTTACAAGAACACACTAAGATGGGAAACATTTAAATTAATATTTTTCTAACATATCAAAAATGTTATTTCATGTCAATACAGCGACCCTGATTTTTTGTGCCGCGTGTCGTTATTTTCCGCAGTTATTCACAGTTCTATTTTATGTATGTGAGGATGTGCCTCGGAAGAACACCTTCTGTAAATCGGAGGTTTCGTTAAATTTACATTTAACAATCCCACAGATAGTCTACTACTTTCGGCTTCTAGAGTTTCCGGCACCTGCAGTGTCGATCTGAGGAATCTATAGATCCCCATTATAAATTGATGGAAACCAACTCACAGCCCGAGTCATTAAAAAACGTGCTATTTGATTTAATGACAGCGTCACCATCTTCCAATGGCTAAAAGCGACTGGAGGATTAGGGTTAATGAATGCCAGATTATCAGTGAGATAACAGCGTAGTTGTAGAAATTTGGATAGAATTCGATTATTTAGCAGCAAGTATTTTAATTGTGAATGTTCTGACGAACTGCAGGCACTTGTGCCCTCACGACGTAACCACCCACGACAAACCCGACAGGCAGCTAAATCCCACCCCCACACAGTAGATATCCCTAGATGTAAAAGATCTTTCTACTCCAGTAGTTTCTTCCTCAAAACCGCTTGACTATGGAATTCCATTCCAGGTCCTTGCTTCCCCAAATGTACTGACATGCAGAAGTGCAAGCATAACGTGAACCGACATCTTGCTCCCCAACTACCTACATAGTACCCCAGTAGCTCTTGACCCTGATAGTAACCCCCCCCTACACAAAAGTGGCAATGTGCCTTGTTTGGGGTGAAAATGTAAAAAAAAAAAAGATGAAAAGCAGCCCGTATTTCTTTTTACAAACGAGTAGCCATTAATCAAGGCCCAGTGGCCACGCAAGGATAAGGGTTTATGAGTGCACGGTAGTAAATGGAAAAAATTCGTTATTAGTGGAAATATGATAAATTGGATAACTTAAGGGTGCGGCTCATCAAGAATTTGTTTACGTTGGACTTGAATACGACCACGTTGTAATGAGCTGGAAAGCAGGAAAACAAAACAAAGTTCCACAGACGTGCAGTTCTAAGATAGAACCTTTGTTTATAGGATCTACGTTTAGGTTTAGGCATAGATAAAGAGTGTGGGAAATTATTGATAGTGGTTTAAGCTTATCTTGTGTTTTTCAATGAAAGTCGGGTAAGGGAGGACCGTAGATTGGAGCCCAGGCGAGCACTTGCGATGAAAATAACGATAGAGTACAGACAGGTTCGCAACGTCTCTGTTATGGGGAAAAGTTTGCGGAAGATAAAAGGGCACCCCTCACTGGGCTAAACAGAGGATAAGATGCTTCTAACAGATTCTGCCCAGATGTGGCAACGGTACTTCATCCTTGGCCATACTTAGATTTTATACAGGTAGGGGCTTGTATCAGTAGTGAGATATCTTCTGGAGCAGTAGAAGGATCCAACCATTTTTCTATCAGCCTTGGTAACGGATTTGATTTTATGTACGTGTTCCATCTCAGATCAGTATCAAAGGTCAGGCCCAGACGATTGTCGAAACAGAGTTCCTCTGATTGATAGTTTTAGTAAAGAAACTTCGTCTATGGAAACTGCGTTTAGATTTAGGCAAAGATACAGGGTACAAAGAAATGTTTACAGTGGATGTAGCTAGGCGAAAATTGTAATTGTTTTCCGGGGAAGGCGACATTAAATTGAAGCTCAGTCGAGTAATTGGCATGAATATAACGATCCAGCGGAAATAGGCACACAACGTCTCTTCTGAAAAAAGAAAAGAATGTATATAAATACATTCAAGTTTGATTTAGTGTCACATATATTTAAAGTTAAAACACTGTATATTTTAAGTATCTCGCTGCGAGAATTATTAGGGGTTTAAGTGAATAATTCAGATATACATTGGATATGAAATATCTGTCACGTGAAAGCAAAAAGAAAACTCGTTTTTTTTTTTAACAGATAAATTAGTGGACTTTTACGAAATTTTATCTCTAAACAATATTTTAAAAATTCATTTGAATTTCGACTTTTTCTTTTCGGAATTGCAATTTTTTCCGGCTGCATGTTTACATATTTGTTTCATTCACTTAAAGAAGTTCCTCTTCAATTTACAATGTCATCAATCTTAATTGTCTATTGTGGATCCTCGAAAAAGTTTACGAATTTCTACCTTTTTTTACTCTCTTTATTGTGTGTCGTAGGCTTGCTATTAATAAATGAAATGTTTTACACACACCTAATATATGTATATAGACACTATAGACACATTAAATCTTAATGTTTATAAAATAGTATTAATTCCTGATTACTTGCCGTGTTTCCTTTAATATATATTCCAAAAATTCAGAACGATTCGTTAAATTGTTTCGACGATTTTCATGTACATAGAAATATATAGATATATTCACGTAGCTACCTATATAGAGAGAGATGTATCAGATTAATAATAGCAATCGGCAAAAAAAAAACTATAAATGAAACAGTTCAAGTGTGCATGTGAATGGGGAAAAATAAGAAGTCAATTACTCAATGTGACATACAATTAAATAGACAAAATATTTATTCTCTAGCCATAATAAAAGAGTATTTCGTTTTTGTCATATCCACGTTGATATGTTGGTTTTATTTTTTTTTTTAACTTTCTGGCATTTTTAAAAAAAAAATTCTGACATTTCTATATCGTAACTGTGCCAGGTGTGATATTGGTTTATACCATAATTTCTAGGAGACCCGATGTTGCTCTTGATCGAATAAGGATCAACAAATTATTCTCACTATATTTCTGTTATCGAAATCGGTGTAATTGCCTATTATTCAATCGCATTGATATATCGATTGCTCTAGTTGGAGACCCACTGCGTTAACTTGGAGGCAGTGACTTCGAAAGAATTCCAAATACAAATTTCCTTCTATATAAACTTTATTCCTGACTTACCATCGGAGCTAGAAGACCTTATATCTTTTACATGACGCTATGTTACGTTTCTCCCAACTACCAAACGCGGAGACGATATCTTCCGTGCTCTTGTCCAACTTTCTATTTTTTACCTATATGTTAACTAAAATTGTAATGTATTAAAATTACGACGGTTACGCACGTATGACACACACATATTTAGTTAGCGTTCACGGTATATTTCTACCGTAAATATATATATATATATATATATATATATATATATATATATATATATATATATATTGTTTTATCTGTAAATTACCTAATTTGCCTTAATAGATATTTTCTAAGCATTTATTTCTCAAAACATCAAGAACGTTTAGGCGATTGGGTATTCTCTGTCAGTGCTTTATATTACAAGTGAATAAATGTATTATTTCTCGAAGCAGCATTAACAACAAGAGGATTGAAATGTTTATCCCGGAGAAGGAAGTTTTTACTAATATCAAAATTACATGCAGTCCCCAGTGGTATGTCTATCCTGGTTAGTAGAGATTACGCTTTAAGGTGTTTGCACTTCTTTTTGGGAGTGCTGCTTTTTACGTACAGCGCCTTGTATTGCCAAATGGTCACCTACATTGTTCTGGAAAGGCTGGGACCTTATTAACGTCGGTGGTCCAAGAACCGTTCTGTAAACGTGATTAATCCTTATATAAAATATCAGTTAGCCAGAGCTTCTAGACAATATCCACTAAGACAACGACGACAGCGATAGCTAAGCACTAATAAGGTATCTCCACACAGACAAGGATGCCATTGACTTCAGCATTGTTGACGCCATTTTCTATGCCTTGTCTTCAGCCAATAATAATGTTGCTTTAAAATGGCGAGATATAACAATTTATTTTGGTAATTTGTTTTTCCTCTATCGAGTTACGATCGATCAGTAACCGAACGTTTCAGATTTATTGCCTTCACAGAAAGAGATTGACTTTAAAACGATTTTATTTAATCTTAATTTGAAGAAAGTATTTTGAGAAAGTACAATTTCTTTCTTTATTTTTTCGTCATTCGAGACGATTGATGTCCTAAAGAGAATGTTAAAACATTTAAAAAGGTATGTGTATACATATGTAACTGTATATGTGTATATACATGTGTATATTTGTATATGTACACAGACACAGACACAGACACACTCATATATATGTGTGTGTGTGTGTGTGTGTGTGTGTGAGTGTGATGAAAATAATGGAAATCGTATTCCGACAAGATAGAGAAATAAAAAGGAACAAACGAAGTTATGTGTTCATCAAGGTTTCGTCTTTATTTCATACAGAGGAAGTCTTACCATACAGACGAAACGTTGATGAACACGTAACTCGGTTTGTTCCTTTTTACTTCTCTCTCTCTCTCTCTCTCTCTCTCTCTCTCTCTCTCTCTCACTCTTTCTGTGTGTATATGTATATATATATATACATATAAAAGCCTGAAGAAGCTACAGACGGCCAAAAAAACAGCCGAGTAGCTGAAAGCTGAAACAATAATGTAACTTAACAGAAAGATACGGTAATAAAAAAAATAAAACGTATATATATATATATATATATATATATATATATATATATATATATATATATATATATATATATATAATGGAAAATCAAATCGTCTTGCTTGCATTAATCAGGTTTATAGCGTCCGGTTTATAAAAGTTCTGCGCATGCGTACATAGTAAAACAGTGACAACAAAGCCACAAACTCCTTTTAATCGATATTTTTTCACGTTTAAAATATACAAATTAGAACTAACTTCTAAATGAGTTTAAACTTATTTATTGAAGACTGTCGCTCTCAAGCAAAAGGGATACGTTTACATTGTAAACTATTTAAAAGTCTTTTATACAATCTGTAATTGGCTGTTTAAGGATGCATATAAGTGGTTGACGGATATTTGTTTAAATAGATATTCGGAAAGGTTATTTGCGGGCATCGCTTCCGGGGTCGAGGGGGAGAACTGTTAACACGACAGTTGTAGGTTCAATCCTTGGCTTTGGAGAGGTGCTAGTCTAACGACACTGATGAGTTGTGATACAGCAAAACAGGACTGTATATCGATGACAACACACAATATATATATATATGTATATATATACATATATATATATATATTTATATATATATATTAATATATATATGTGTGTGTGTATTTTGTTTCTATAAGATAATTATAATATATATTAATATATATTATTGGATGATCATATTTTATATATATATATATATATATATATATATATATATATATATATATATATATATATATATATATATGAACGTCTGTGTGGTGTGGCTTGTCACGAATAAGCTCCTATATGGTTGACTATTATAGAAAACTGATCACATATAATGATAAAAGATGTATCGAGACACAGAAATGGATATGTTTAATCTTGCATAATGATGTTTCATTAAAATTGTGGGGTCTGCGTACGCACCTGGTTCACAAAGTATGGAAATAAAAAATTAAAAAAAAAAAACGTTTACAAGTGTTTATGATATAGATGTACATAATAATACTTTGATAAGTATGTTTTAACTTAAATAGGGATGGTATAATATAATTGTAGAGTATGCGTTCGCGACTGGCCTCCATAGAATGGGAATAGGCACAAACTTTAATAAAGACTTTCCATATCTATCTGCGAAAGTATACTTTGATAATTATGTTTCAGTTTGAAGAAATATGGTATAATAAAATTATGGGATGTTCGTTCGCGTCTGACCTCCATAAGATGGAAATATGTCACAAAGTTTAACAAGGTTTTTTAATATAGATCCACAGAATATTGTGATAAGTGTTTCAGTGTGAACAGGTATGGTATAATGAATTATGGGGTTTATGTATTTTATTTTTACTTTCATCATATTTTTCTTTGGTGTTGATACCCCCAAATTCGAAGCTATCTCTTTACAACCCTTCCTTTTCATAACCTATAATACTTTCATAAATCAGAGTCCATATTCTGTAGGCTGTTTTTGAACCCAGTCAACGACGGGTACTTCTGGTAGTATATATATATATATATATATATATATATATATATATATATATATATATATATATATATATGTACATATACACACACACACATATATATGTGGGTGTGTGTGTGCGTGTGTGTGTATGTGTGTGGCGTATATATATATATATATATATATATATATATATATATATATATATATATATATATATATATAAATATATATATATATATATATGTATATATGCCAGGCCTATTCGAGTGTGCGAAATTGGTAAAAGGGTAAATGATTCCCAACTTGCGTTTAGCTAAAAATGCACTTTCGTATAAATAAATGAATCGATTGACAACGTATCGCAAATACAAACACACATAACATCTCTCCCCCCTCTCTCTCTCCCTCTCTCCCTCTCTCTCTCTCTCTCTTTATATATATATATCGGGTCAGCTTGTCCAGTTGTTGAAAACGTGTTAATAAAAAGAAACTGCATAACGCACAAAGCATCTTTTATAAATGGAACATAACACCAAAATCGCACGATAAGTTACTTTTACCAAAGTCAATGAAAATAGTATTTAATAGTTATCTGGTCGGTCTCAAACAAGGGGATTAAAACCATTAAACTTGAAAATCCTATTTCGTTTGTGGGATAATATTTCTGTTTGTTTATTTTTTTTTTGTTTTTTTGTTTTTATTTTATCTTTGTTTTTGTTTGTTTTTGTTTTTGTTTGTGTGTGTTTTGTTTGTTTTTGTTTATTGTGTGTGTTTTAATGCCAACAGTATGAAATTTCAAGTAACTGTTTTATTGTATTCAGATAAGAAATCGAGTTGGGATCGGTCAAAAATAATTACAATTTCTATTTCTCTATTGTTACTGTAAGTAAACCCAAAAAACAGCCATTTTTTGCGTATTTGCTTTAGTTTTTTTTACGATTTAACCTATTTTAAAGTCTTTTCATTGAATTAGATTTCGTAATTCACAGTTTAAAGACGTTAAACTTACTTACAAATGTTTATTAATACATTGCAACTCATGCAAACTACAGACATGTTTAGCCTTGTAAATGTTAAAGCTGATGACTTGCGTTATACTTACCTCCCTGGGAGTCGCACTTCTTTATTTACAAATCCATTCCACACAAATGACGATAGACAATGTACGGATGACCAACACTGTCTAAATTGTAGCTTTTTTGACGGAAATATAAAAAATAGTAACTTTTTACTTGGTTTTCAAATTAGCATGCTATTTAAAAATTATGATTTTTTAAGGTTTTCAGACATGCTAAATAAAAAAAGTTTCCGCAAATGAGTAGTTTTCCAGATATTAAGCAATGTAATGATTGATGTTAAAAAGTGGTGGTTACGCGCAATTTACGCATATTTTTTGGCATAATAACTATACTTACTAATCACTAACTAGCTATGACATATACTGACTAACTTGGCGGTTTAGTTTAGTTTAGTCTAGTATATATAAATATATATATATATATATATATATATATATATATAGTAATTTATAAAATATATATGGCGATTAAGCTACACTGAATGTTCTACGTTTCATCCACTGTAGGATTCGTCAGGCTTATGCGCATAAGCCTGACGAATCCTACAGTGGATAAAACGCAGAATATTCAGTGTAGCTTAATCGCCGTATATATTTTATAAATTACTAACTAGCTCTACCTACGTATTGAGCACTTTTGAAGTAAATACTTAAAGTTTACGCATAAATCTATACTTTCGTATATTAAATTTGTGTGAGTAAATGAAGTAGTTATATATATATATATATATATATATATATATATATATATATATATATATTCAGTAATGTGATTGATAATTTAAAATTCAAATTGGAATTAAATTAAAAACCCGTTTCACAAGAAGGAACAGCAACAAAATCAATAATTTGAAACGATCGTAAAAATTGTTGATTTTGTTGTTTTTCCTTCTTGTGAAACGGATTTTTAATTTGATTCTAATTTGAATTTTAAATTATCAATCACATTACTGAATATTAAATTAGCTCTAAGATATTTACCTATCGAGCTTATTATATATCTAAATTACAACGAGCACCTTTTCTTTCCTGTATTTTAATTAAATTAGTAATTTTACTATTACATTAAAATACACTCTGCTCTTTAGACTATTGTTCTAATCTCCTTTATATATATATATATATATATATATATATATATATATATGTGTGACCTAAATTTTTCAAATTATCTGAAATCGTCTGTATTGTATGTGAAATATTGGTTTTTACAGTCAATCCAATTTCTCGAATAAACCCAACTTGAGATTAACATATCTTTGAACTACTGCACTAACTTCAAAAGCAATTTCAGTAAATATAAGCTGCGTTGAAAATTTCCCAACCGGTATTCAGCTAAATTTTAATTTGGATTGTATTCTTTCTAAAGAAATTCATCTTGCGGATTAACTTTGAAAGAGTCTTCATTCCAGCATCTATTTTTTGCATGTTTTTTTTTTGTTTGTTTTTCTCATTGTTTTCTACATTACCTACTTTTTTTACTCTTCTTTTTAAAGGGCATGTACATCTCTGTAATGTATGACTATAATTAATTGCGGATTAATTTACTGCCGTAACTAGCTAATTCTTGCTTGCTATGAATATAAGGTGATGATTTCTTTCTGTTCTGTGATAAGAAAAATTGCAAGAATGGAATTCTTTGAAATTCCGGTCAATAAGTTCTTTGTAAATTGTTTTTTTTTTTTTAGTATTCAGTCGAACATTAAATTTTGATTGTAAATTTAAGCCTAATATTTTCTTTTCTATTATATATATATACTGTATTAACAAAACCAGGACTTCAAAAATAAATTGATAGCAACAAAAAGTGTATTTTATTGTAAGTTATAATTGTTTCAAGGCCGATTGGACAATTTCAAGTATTATGGCGTTTGAAAATGTTCACATAACCAGCCTTCATTCAGACTTCTTGAATAAAGAACACTTTAACAATAAAACATTATTTAAAGAAATTTCCCTGAAAGGAAATGAAGCATGTGAAAACATCTATCCTGGACGCATCTTTGTCAAGAGCTTATTTAAATATTAATATATCACCTAATTTTCGTATAATTATTTAAAAACCTGTCATAAGAAGTGACAACAATGGGTTGTCTTAAATAAAGAGTCAATCTTAACAAACCCCAAACCTTGCAAAATTGGTGGAACCCACCAGGAAACGAAATAAACGAGTTCACTTGAAATCCAGAGATTCTGCAATCTGTCATGAATAATGTTTTGGAAAGGAGACAAATATGCGAAGCTGAAAATGGGTAACATGTAAAATACATTATTTTTCAGAAATAAAAATTATTTGAATTTATCAATTTATAAGGAAATTATCACAATGTCTTCGATTGTGTTAAAATTTTTGAAAGATATAATAAAAAATAAAGAATATAATAAAGTTCAAAGTACTTCAATCGCTTTTTGGACGGACTGTACTAGCGTAATACTCGTTCTGTTATATTTCTTACGTCCATCCACGACATCTTGTGTTGTGCTGACGAATAATGTGATATATGTTTCTTTTTATTATACTAACCTCTCAGATAAAAAAAAACTATGCAACCATAGAGAGCATAAAGTTACTTGTTTTATTACTGTCAGTATAGAAAAAATATTATTTTCCTTTGTTCTATTATACATGATAAATATTTAATTTTAATAGGTTTGGTGAAATCGCATGTTTTTCTTTTTAGAAATTACGCGCGTCTTTTACTCTGCTAAAAATCGTTAATTAAAATATTGTTTGCGGATTTTTTCGAACAGGATTTTAGATTTTCATAAAATTTCTATTAAATCCGCAAATTCAAGTTTTTTAAGTTATTAATATTTTTAATCTCTGCTTATCACGACGTTGTTTCTAGTCATCCTGGTCTTCTCCTTGCCACTGGACTCAAACAGTATCGATTCAGGAGAAGTGTGGTTAGAGATTGCGCAATCCTTGCCTCACAATTACAACCGCTACTGCCCCTACAGAGGGTATCCTTTGTCAAGACTGAACGAAAGCATGGGGGGCATTTTTATCTAAAAGGTAATGATATTTTAACGATCCCAATCTGACATCAATTGAAATGGATTGCTCTCGTTTTGAGGAGGCCCCATGTTTTTACAAGCTTCTGGGTTTGACCTTTACGCCTGGAAATGGAACCCGTAAATCAAATCTGTTGCCAAGGTCGCTGGGAAAATGGTGGGGTCCTTCTACCGCTCGAGAAGATATCTCACTACTGATACAATTCTCTATCCGTATAAAAGCCAAGTACGTCCAAGGATGGAGTACTTCTGGGCAGGAGCTGCTAAAAACAGCCTATCCTGCCTTGACAGAGTACAAAATAGACTTCGTGGCGTAGTGGAGTATGCCCTTTTCTCTTCTCTGCAACCTCTCTCCCACAAAAGAGACGTTGCGAGCCTATCCTTGTTTTATCGTTATTTTCATGGCAGGTGCTCGTCTGAACTCCAATCCCTTTGTTTTATCTTTATTTTCATGGTAGGTTCTCGTCTGAGCTCAAATCTCCTGTCCCTCTCGCCAATCTGTTACGATAAACACCCGTCTAGCTGAGACCACTGTCATTAATTTCCCCCACTCTTTATCTGTGCCTAAATCAAAGCGTAGATGCTATGAGTAGACTACCACTTGGATGCTTCAAGTCCAACATAAACAAATTCCTGATGAACCGCTCCTTTAAGTAAGAAACTTTATCAAATCTCCACTACTAATGATTACTACGATACTATCCCATTGCAATAACTCTTATCCCTGAGTGGATTCCGGTCCTTGATAACTGGTGACCTCCATGTAAAAAAAAAAACGTATTACATAAAATAATGTTATTTTATAAATCTAGCACAACTTCATTTAAGTCAATTTGGCCCAAAATTTAAAAATCTGGCATTTTCTTCTTTTTTTACAGAAAAAAGATGTTTGATACAAGAAAAGTACGTGCGTCACTCAATATTATTTCTTTTTTGTTATTTTTTTAAATATATTGTTTTATTCAAATTTAAGATTTTGTTATCGGCTTAGGTTTTATCAATAGACATATTATAAAATTAAGTTTTTCCTATTTTTATTTCTAGTCATTTTTTTTAGAAAAAAAAAGATTCTGCAGATACTGATAAAATCTTTTTTCATTTGCGTAGAAACTTAACTAAATATAAAAAATATAAGCTTCATGTCATTAAATAAAAAAATGTAATTATTAAATTAAAAAAAAATGAATTATCGAAAAATGAATTAAATATTAAATTAAAAATATTATAACCATTTAATTAAAATATGTTTTGGTCATTTAATTATATAAAAAGGTTTTCCCATTAAATGTATAAAGAAAATGTTTTTACTAATGAAGTTGAATTTCTTTTTCTTTGCGTCTTTTGAAAAGAAATGACGGATAGGATCCTCGTAGCAACGCCTCTTACAATATAATACAAGCTACTGTCCGTCCCAAGACAGCTATCGCGTATCTTCACAAGCTGGACAAATATTGTACCTATTTACAATGTCTCCCAACGGGACAGAGTTAGACACCAGGGTCGTTTTTCTAACGTAAAGAAAAGGTACAAAAATACAAAAAATATCTCAGTCGTGAAGGACTGCTCCTCCACCATAAGAGCACAAGAAATGGAAGTGCAGCACCTGAAGAACAGATGGTATTTATTTGCTCCCCCACCGAGCAAATTAGGCACAAGGCCGATTTTTAATGTGAGGAGTGAAGGAGAAATGGGGACCAGCTCCCCGGGGAGTAGGGGTGCTGGATAGTGACAATTGGTATGAAGGGTTGCCCCTACATTGACCAAGGTCTTATATGTGGAGTTGCCCCCACATATGGTCTTTGCTTGCACTATCTGCCGGAACAGATGGTATTTATTTGCTCCCCCACCGAGCAAATTAGGCACAAGGCCAATTTTTAATGTGAGGAGTGAAGGGAGGGGGAAGGGAAAAAGGAGACCAGCTCCCGAGAGGTGGGAAATGGGAGCTGGTTAAAGGTCAGGCATGTGGGGTTGCCCCCACATCTGGTCTTTGCTAGTCATAGCTAGTCATAGCTAGTCATAGCTTGCAGTATCTGCCGGAACAGATACTACACTTTGATCTTGGACTAATATCGTAGAGCTATGAGAAAGAAAACGTTTTCTTCATCCTACAAACGTAAAGCGTAAAAATAATTGGGCTCGTGAGATGATGGAGAGACTATGACTTTTGACCAATACTATTCTCTCTGATGAGTCACGATTTGCTTTATTCCTTGACAGAGGAAGGTGTGGTTCTTGAGGCTCACTCAGTAAAGCTTTCTCTTTAAAAATACTGTAAACAGTGCTGAAAAAAATGGGGGTTTCTTGGTTATGGTATGGGTTTCAATTTGGAATGATAGTCGCTTAGACTTAGAGGCGTGCGAAGAAACATCAATTCAATTAAATATTTAATATTACACAAAGGACATTTATCAATATTCAAAATTCGTAAAATTAACCCTGTTAACTCCCAACTTATGGGAGACGAATCTCTGTTGCATTCTGCTAGGGTGACAGAACATTGGTTGAGAAAAAATGAGATTAATAAACTTCCATGGTAAACCCAGTCCCCGTATGTGAACCCAATTAAAAACATTTGGGGCATATTAGACCGAAACCTTCGCCAAAAGAAAAGGAAATAATCTTCTAAGCCTGAATGTTTAGTATTATTGCGTCAGAAATCGCAAGAGATTCCTCAGTATGATATTCGTAAACTGACCTGTGTCATGCCTTGGAGGATACTAGCATTAAAAACAGTCAATGTCGACCAAGTAATATTACATTTCTGACCATTTATTTCCTTATTTTGTTGTATAAATTATCTGTTTATTAAAATAAACTGTTTCTATAAATGTGTATTTTTCTGTCGTGTCTGTGTATACTGTTTATTCATCGAGGAATGAAGACAGCAAAATGTCATGTAAAAGAGAGAGCATTAAAAAGAACAGTGTAAAAGGATAAGAACATTGTGACTCTACAATATGCTTATATTATTTGTATTGAACTATGTAGCACAATATTAACTTCATGGTATTTATTGCACATATTAATTTATCTCATGTTTTCAGTTCAATATGTAAAATGAAATGGACGTCTTTCCATGAGAATATAAGTAGACTCATATTTGTTGCGTGTTATTTTTTCGCCTACCTCCAATTAATTGTTTGTGTCATCCGCAACAATCTAAACTTTATGAAAATATATTTGCTCATTATATATTTTCCGGGTCCTGTAGTAACTAAAAAATAGATAAAATCCAGTCATATGTGGTACAGTGGAATCTAGTGCCTTGTGCTAACATTTCTATTAAATTCTAAAGAAAATTTATACTCTACATACATTTTTAACATATTCATTTCATGTTTTAAATATTGTTCAGTAGCACTGACTAGCTTTGAGTAATCTCGTTATGTAACGTTGTTCAGGGCCCAAAACGTTGTTGTTTCCAGTCGCAAAGCAGACAAAGAATAGAAAAGCACTTGAACTTGCTTTTCTCTTTGTAACAACGAAAATAATTTATCTCATTGTTACGAACGTTATTCTCTTGTATACTAAAGAGCGCCCCTTTTGGGATAGCAAGGTGCTTCTACATAAATAAACCTTGTGTTTTACTTGTCTTCACTTGTAAGATGAAGACTTAGCAAGTGCTTTGTGATTTTCAAAATGTTAGAATATATTCATCTGAGATGACTTTAACCAAGAATGACAGTTTCTTTATAATATTCACCTGAGTCAAAACGATTTGAGACCCTAGAAAGGAAAAGGTCAACCCCACAGAACTCGTCATCAAGGCATACATAAA
Organism: Euprymna scolopes; assembly: GCF_053919585.1. Lineage (NCBI taxonomy): Eukaryota > Metazoa > Mollusca > Cephalopoda > Sepiida > Sepiolidae > Euprymna > Euprymna scolopes. Next base: position 85,874,261 of record NC_136519.1, on the reverse strand, counting down.
CAAAGAGCAGTCACACCTTATGTATGAATATCTCTCTTTCTCTTGTTTTATCTTTTTCATTCTCTTTCTCTATTTCTCTCTCTAACTCCCTCTCTCTCTCTCTCTCTCTCTCTCTCTCTCTATCTCTCTCTCTCAATGAAGAAAAAGAGAATTGAATATGATTGTATCGTTTTAACCAGTTTAGACTTACATTCTGGGATCGACATACGCGATACAGTTTATCTGCATGCGTCTAGTTTCAACTGGTCTTTATAAAAATATGCTCTGCCAGTGTTAAACGTAAAATAATCATACATTTTTATAAAATACATTTATTCACTATTTTTTTACAAGCGTTACATTTCACTATGCGGCCCCTGCCATTTATGCCGATTATGGAAATGCTGCCTGTAACGACGCAGTGAAGACTACAGAAGCGACACATGCCAGCTGATTATAGCCGCCGACATATTCACCAGTTAATGTTTCCATGTGGCTATCGTTTGCTATAGTGTCTAACATCCGGGGAGCCGGTTGCCTCAACCAGTTAACACTCCCCCGCCGATTATCCTGCCATAATTCCAATCTCTTACATAATCTCGAACGTTATTTCGTTCAGTGCTCAACGTCTCTTACATGATCCTCCACTTTCTCCTTTTTTAAATTTTTTTACTTTTTTACTGACGACGTCATTTCGCGTGCATTTGCATACGCACGCCCGCGGTTCGTTACACTTATTTATTTTTGAATGTATGCGCGTTTATATCTACTTGCTGATTTATGAAACGGCGGTTTCCATATCGAGACAGACAGACAATGTTTAAGTGTGGCTTATCAGTGTTTGTTTTTTAATATCTCTTGCCCGGGGGCGAAAGAATCAATCTCCATCCACTGGTTCACACGGTCAAGCAATCAATGTGGCTCCGGATACTGGACAGGCACCAAAGACCCAATGAAACTGACACTGAGTTCTGGCATTATTTCAAAAATCTGTGTATTTTCCATCTACAATTTATTTGCTAAGATAGAAATCTGGTTGTCCAAGAAAAGCAAGTCAATATGAGCATGGTTAGTAGTTGGGGAGATTATAATGCGTTCTTGTAATGTAGATATATGAACGAGGAATCAGTGTTTTGTTTGGCTTTCCTTGAACTCTGTGACCTAACTGATCTATATAATGGCCATCAAGGAGACTTGATGTTGCCCGGGAGTGAATCTTAATCCGACACAAAAAATACATGTATTGCCATCGAATACGGTGAACACTTTGAAAATCTAAAGATTATCGAGAGTAAACTGTTGTTTTAATATTTTATAGAATATAGTCATTTATGAATATATTCATCATCATTTCTCATTAATGGTTTTACTAGTATATTGGTCGTGCATTATCTCGATAGATATTAATATATATCTTATTTCGTAATTATATATATTCACATTAAAACACACACATAAATATATATATATATTTATGTGTGTGTTTTAATGTGAATATATATAATTGCTACTTAATTTGGCTGAAAAAATGCGAAGCTCGCGGTTTGTTTACAAACAAACGTTTGAGCACTTTACGAGTGGCGGGCGGATGTTTATTTAAATAGACATTCGGACAGATTAGTTGCGGGCACCGCTTCATTGGTCAAAGGGCAGAACTGCCGACTGTAATCACGACGATTCTAGGTTCGATCCTCGGCTTGGGATAGGTGCTAGTCTAGCGGCACTGATGAGTTGTGATACAACGAAACAGGACTGCATGTCGATGACTAAAATATATATTATATATATATATATATATATATATATATATATATATATATATATATATATATGGGTGGGTGGGTGTGTCTCTGTGTGAGCTTGTCTGTGACCGTGTGGTCTCTGTGTACATTTCCCTATCGAACTATTCTGTCAAATTTCAGTCTACAGACTCGATATATGGCATAAGAGGAAGTAAACTTAGGGAAGTCTTTATAATCTGTTTTCAGCCAGATATTTGGCTGTCAGGGAGCAAAGTTCAACGATTTTACCTTTAAAAACTCTACCAAACTTCTCCGCAAATTTTGGGTGAAAACACTTGATATTTTAGATGTAGGTTACTTGGACAGGGATCGAACTTTTTGATTTGATTTTAGCACAATTTATGCTAGGGATCAGAATTGGGGTCAAAGTTTAAAAAACGTCACCTCTGCGGTCTCTACCAAATTACTCAGGTAATTTTTGGTTTAAATATTTGAAATATTACATAACGTGTATTCATTTAACTAACCTTTTCACTCGGTTTGTGGCCGAACATTTGGCTGCCAAGGGGTCAAAGTCCAAAAGATCTGACATTTAGGTCTATAGGAAACTATTCAGCCAAGTTTGGTTCTGCACATTCGAAATTTTACATAAAGGGTATTAAGACATGCAGCAAGCTTTTTAATTAGTTTTTGAGCGATAAAATAGCAGCCAAGAGGTCCAAATTTAAAGACTTCACGTTTGCAAAATCTACCAAACACCACCGCCCATTTTGACTTTAAACATTGAAATTTATACCGTAGGTTACCTGGATATGAGTCAAATTATATATATATATATATATATATATATATATATATATATATATATATATATATATATATATATATGAACATAAGATTATAAAATGTAAATAGGGCCCGAGAGAAAGATGTTAATGTATATATATATATATATATATATATATATATATATATATATATATATATATATATATATATATATATATATTAGCAGAGAAAGTTGACTTTCACAGGAATTGATTATCCTACACTTCCAATTCGTTTATTGTCATTGAGATCGATTAAAGTACATTTTTTTCAATCGAATCTTTTGTAGTCGGAGACCCACAGCTCTGCACCGAGATAAAGTTTTTATTTCTCCCAACAGTGATTTAGCCTACCATGCATTGTAGTTTATATTGCACCGTATATTTTATAAATATTTTAATAGTGTATTTTGGGTGAAATATTAAAACGCAAATGCCAAATATTATGTTTTTTATCCTCTAAATAGAACCATAAATTCGGAACGATTATGTCTTCTCAGTGAACCTAATATTGATTATGTGTGTCCTGTCCTTTAGCTTTTGAAGCGATAAATTGTTTCAAATGCACTTGTGATGTTAGGTTGTATAAGGGTGTTAAATTTTATCAAGGTGTAAAAGAGGAGAAAAGTTTAGGTAGAAAGACAGGCTCGAACCCGAAGTATCAAGGCTAAGGCAGAAAAATTGCCCGACAGGTTACCCCTACGCCAAAGAGACATAAACTAAATAACGGATAAAATGAAACCTTTAAAAATACTTGCAGGTGCTTGAAACTTACGTGAACATTTTCTAGGTCAAACATGGCATCATTTTCGTAGTAGCAGGAGCAGAGAAATGAAGGAACGTTTTTTTCGGCACCCTTCTTGTAGAAAAAGGTTCAGTTGAAGGAATTAATGTTTTTGGACAATTTTTCGATATTGGCCAAAATGTGGTGAGACGACAACAACTACGGATGGCAGTGATGGCTGAGAATGCAGTTAGGAGATTCGAAGTTCCTATCCGTCGCGGTTACCACCTGACGAAGGCCAGAGGAATAGTTGGCCGAAACGTTGTGAATAAACAAACCAATAAAAGATGAATAAACAACAACTAATAAAGATGAGAATAATAGTCCGAAATAAAAATAAATTAATATATATATATACTAGCGGGGGTACCCGGCGTTGCCCGAGTGTTTGTTTCCGGGACGGGGGGGGGAGTTTTAAAAAATGTTATGGTAGGTAAGTAGGAAGGATCAAACCCGGAGTCATGAGTAAAAGTAGGAAAATAAAGTGTGAAAAAAAAAGAAACATCTGCAACGTTAACAGTTCGGCCATCAAGAAAAGTCTATTCCAGTTGTTTAGGAAAAAAAAAAAAACGACTACGGTAGGTCGGCGCGAACGTGAAAATATAATGTGAATTGTCCAGCACGCTAACCACTACGCCACAGAGCACTGCAGCTTAGTTTAGTGATTTTAAATAACTTCACATGAAAGAACTACGAAGCCAAACCGGTGTTCTCTTCTCAACTGTTCCTTGTGAACGATCACCAAACGGTGTTAAGTGGTGGCAGGGGGAGGGTGAATTTATTAGAGAGAGAATATTTTACCACTTCCATTGATCTTAACCGATTTTGGCCGTGACTTCTCATCAGAAAAAGTATAGAAATCTAAGATCATCAAGGAATTTGAGAAATAATAAGCCTATATCACACCTCAGATATTGTTCTGCCGTTTGTGCATATTATATTTGCATGAAATATCTTAATTTTTAATCCTATTAATGTCAAAATCAGCGGGAAAAATGAGTTCATTTTATTTATATAGAGAAGAGATAATGCTCATCTCAAAAATGAATTCCAATAAAGGAGTAATATATATATATATTGAATCGCATTGAGAAAAATCAGGAAGGGGAATAATGCACAGTTTGTAATATTTACATAGGATGCACAACTTATCAAGACCCAGAGGCTACTCGAGTATAGCGGTTAAGGAGTGAGCAGTAGTCAACGGAACATTATCATTGTAATTGTTAGTAGTTTAAACCTGGTAAATTGGATTACTTTAGAGGGCAGTTCATCAAGAACTTGTTTACGTTGGACTTGAAGACGACCATATTGTAGTCAGCTGGAAAACGGAAGAAGTTTTGTTCATGGAATCTACGTTTAGGTTTAAGTTCTATCAGCCTTTACCTACATCAGAATCTAATCACTGGTTGGTTGGTTCGTCGTTTTTTGTTTTACGGTATATCAACCCTTTACAATGCTGAATCTAGTTATTTTTAAGATTTTCTTTTTTTAAATAGAATATATATATTTTTTTTCAAGTTGGTTTCTATTCAACCCATAGACGGGACCCTAACAGGTACTACCACTCCGGGTCAGGGTGGACTGGGAGCAATGACAATTAAAGGGTGCCTCCACACACCCAAAGCCCGCAAGGAGGGGCTTCACCATCGAATATAGTTAAAAGTCATATCCAAGATCATCATCAGTGGATAATATGTTATATATCAACATCTGTCTAAGTACCCAGGCTCTGTGAAAATTTGGAAAAGTTAGTCTGATAATTTTTCTCTGCAAATTTTATTTCTTGTCAAATAAATTTAATTGAACTGAAAAAAAACGAAAAAGAGATCAATTTATATTCTGTGAAAATTTTTACTTTTTTCTCCCTGCATAGCAACTGAAAGTTGATCGTTTTATTTTTGTATCAGATTTATTTAATTAGATTGGAAAAAATCAGCAAAGGGAATAATTCATACATGTGTACATTTTTACAAGAAGCAAACTAGACTTGGTGCCCGGCGTGCCCGGGTGTTTGGAGGTGTGTGTTGAGCAAAAAAAAAAAAAAAGCAGGTAGGCTCGTAACCGTGACACCAAGGCGGAAAAGAAAATGAAAGAAAATTTGACGTCTTACCGCTACTCCATGACGCGACCGGAAGTTCGCAACGTTGAAATTAGGTAAAGTACACCCAACTGATACCATGACTTGCAAAAATATTTCGCCAAAATTCGACCTCTCATTGTAGAAAGGTGCCCAGTTGAGGATAAAAGAATTTATGTGTTTGCTCAATTGTTCGATATATGTCGTCAGAGATGTCAGGTTTCGGAATGATACACATCTTTTGAAAATTCGTCGTCTCTCTCAAAAGTTTAAGGCAGGCATACAAACAAACATACATACATGCATGCACACATACATTTAAACAGGCAGGTGATATTTATATAATAGATCAAAGACGATCGTTTTTATTTTTTTACCAATTTGAATTGTATTTCTCTTGAAGACGCCATTTATAGGTGGCAACCTAATTTCTAAAAATATTTTTATTCTTATAAATAATGAAACAATTCCGACAGATTCATTAATTAATAATTCAATTCACTTGAGAATTTATCAGGAATAAAAAAAAAACATTTTTTTGTTGCCACTGTTTATCTAATAAGATTAACGAAATTGAGGAATAGAAAATAATTTCCATGAAGTAAGAAACCATTTTGTGTTTAAAAATTCAGATTTTCACTTTATCTGCAAACATTAGTTTGCTTGCCGTTGTTCACCAATGCCTTGATTAAATTCTCTCGCTAAATTTATGAATAGTTAATATCCACGACTGCGCGTGCGCGAATATCTCGCTAACACTAACCCAGACACGAGCATTTTGAATCCCTTTAAGAAGAAAATGATGAAAGCAAAGAAAACCTACAATTTTAATAACGTTCGCATCGGCCGGGATAGTTGGGGGAAAAGGAAATGTAGAGGTTAACCTAAGGACAGGGCATTGGAAAGAATCCCCCAATGAGGTTTAATGTGGTTTGGTTGTTTTGTTTTACGGCATAGCAACCCTTTTTCGAGTTATTTACTGCCGAATTCGGTAATTTTGGAAATGGTATTCATATTGTATTCATTTTTTTTTGTAGCAAGATTTTATTCTTCCACCACTTTGAGTCTTCAGTCGCTAGTTTATAGTGTTTGGTTTGGTTGTTTATAGTGGAGTTTACCGTTTTGTTTTCTGTTCAAGCCTTGAATGCCATTTCCACAACGTTTCAGACGATGTAATCTCCGACCTTCTTTAGGTGTATCCTCTCGAACTAGGGAATCTAAACGAAATTTCCAACAGAGCCATATATTTACTGTACTAAGGTAGCCTGCTCTCGTGGCACCCTGTCATTTTGGTTATTAAGCCCTAATGCTGCATATAAATAGAGATTACCCATTCTTTGAGACAAAGACAGGATTTAGCTTCAAAAACAGCTAGTTTATATATATATATATATATATATATATATATATATATATATATATATATCTAGAAAGAGAGAGAGAAAGAGAGAGAGAATAAATCTAGTTGTGTGCCATACAGCTTTAAATATAGTATATATTTTTAATATATTACAAGCTATACTACGTTAAACCATTGTTCTTAGTTTCGATAACACATTCATAATTATTATAGTAAATAATTATATATATATTTATATATATATATATATATATATATATATGAGCAAACAGTTAATAAAATATGTTAAAAACACTTTGAAATGAGTTAAAAACATATTTAATCTGAAAAAGAAAACACTAGATAAATGGATAGTCCTTAATCCGCGGAGTTTCGAAGAAATACTCTCCTTCTCATCAGAGGGTAGGAATTAGCAAAATGCGGGAACGGATTTTGCATGCAGAAGAATTTGATGAAACAACAAGTAAGTCAAAGATCTTACTTGAAAAGAAAATAAGTTAAGCAGAGGAAATATGGAAAAGAAAAGGTGATAACACATGAATGGATAGTCTGGTGGAAGATAAATACTCCAGTGACGGTAAAATCCAAATGTAAAACTCCAAGAAAATTAAAATAATTATAAGCTCTATTTTCTATTTGGTTTTATCGAGCTTTTATATCTGGCTGAGATAATTTTATAAATATTAATTCTTTAATATTTATAATTTACTTTAATTTTACCATCTTGGATCATTTTGGTAAATTCAATTGTAATTTTCATTTTATATATATATATATATATATATATATATATATATATATACATATATATATATATATATATATATATATATATATATATATATATATATATATATGGAACAAACATAGTTTTGGGTCTGTAAATATAGTATATCTTTTTAAATATATTATCAGCTATATTACGTTAAATAAACATTCTTTCACAATTAAATAATAATTATAGTAAACAATTATATATATATATATATATATATATATATATATATATATAATAAATTCCACAGGCAACCACGTCGCAGCTCACAAGAGCCATGACAGTCAACGAACCGGAAGTCCAAGACTCGAGTTTCGCCCTCAATTGGGCTCATCAGTTAGACACATCCGAACTCAGGATTCCAAACCCGAATTCTTGTGTGCGGGGCGTTTGCTCAGTTGGTAGAGTGCTTGCCTCGCATGCAAGAGGCTCGGGTTTCGAATCCTGAGTTCGGATGTGTCTAACTGATGAGCCCTAATGAGGGCGAAACTCGAGTCTTGGACTTCCGGTTCGTTTACTGTCATGGCTCTTGTGAGCTGCGACGTGGTTGGCTGTGGAATTTATTATATATATATATATATATATATATATATATATATATATATATATATATATATATATATTACTGCGACGTTGTTTGGCTGTGGAATTTATTATACAATCTCTCACATTCTGAAAATCATATATATATATATATATACACAAATATAGAAATATATATAGATGACTACTTCATTTAATCACATGAATTAATATACAATATAGTTATTTTATGTGTAAACTTTAAGTATTTACTTCAACAATTTTCAATACATTAGTAGAGCAAGGTAGTAATCTATAAAAATATATATGGCAATTAAGCTACACAGAATATTTCGCGTTTCATCCACGCTAGGATTCGCAAGGCTTATGGCTTATGACGAATCCTTGCGTGGATATAACGCGGAATATACTCTGTAGCTTAATTGCCATATATATTTTTATAAATTACTACTATATATATATATATATATATATATATATATATATATCTATCAAACCAACCTAGTTGTGTGCCATAAAGCTGTAACTATATTATAGCTTTTTAAATGTACTACCAGCTATATTACGTTAGAAAAAATATTCTCATTATCTTTCAGAACGCTGTAGCCGTCTTTGAATTTCCAACGTTATTTTTGGTTCGGAAATAAAACAAAGTCGTGCAGTTCATTAAATCAAAAATATATTTTCAAATATAGTGATGGCATTTTATTTTCTGTTGTTGATTCATCATGAATGAGTTTTATAAAAAAGAGGAAACGTTGATGAACACAGAACTTGGATTGTTCTATTTTATCTCTCTAGCTCGTAGTAATATTATGTATATATGCATATATATATATATATATATATACATATATATATATATATATATATATATATATATACAAATGAACATCATAGCGTTTCTCCTCATAACGTGTTATATCCTTTGAATTCTTATTCTCTCTTGGAATAAATGATATCGTTAGAAATCAAAATATTAGACAGTTAAAGGCGCGTTTCTTCATTTTTATTTACTGTTTATTTTCATGTTTTCGTTTATATGTGTATATGTACTGTGTGCACGTATGTATGTGTGTACTTATATGTGTATATATTTAAAACTGACGTGGCACCTTCTCATTGGCTACATCTCCTCCTCCCACTCCTAATTCTCCTCGTCCTCCTTCCTTTTGCATTCTCCTTTTCTCCGTGTATGGCCATCTCTTTCACTACACCGATGAAGACTGAAAGATCGGTCGAAAACATGTACTTGTAAAAAAAGTTTAAAATTTTTTTTTTTCATAATAATATTTTGTATTCTTGCACGTCATCAATTTAAAACGAATAAAGTAAAGTTATAAGCTTTTATACTTTTCGTATTCTTTTGTATACAGTTTCCATTCATACACATACACATTCATCATGGATTAAAATTCTATGTTTATGCGTACTGCCCGAGGGGGTAACGCGGGGCTTGCAAGCTATATATATATATATATATATACATATATATATATATATATGATTAGTTTTTTTGGAAAAAGAATTCCAGCAGAGTGCTCAATTAAAAGGAAAATCCAAATTTTAAGAGCGTACTTATATTTTGTGTACAGAAAGTTGTTAGTTGAGACAGGTCATTGGTACCGTCGGTTTCAAGCCCGATAATAAGGCCCGTTTAAGGTATCCTTATCGAGCTCTCTTCAGCCAATATTCGTCTATAATAGATAAAGACGAATATTGGCTGAAGAGAGCTCGATAAGGATACCTTAAACGGGCCTTATTATCGGGCTTGAAACCGACGGTACCAATGACCTGTCTCAACTAACAACTTTCTGTACACAATATATATATATATATATATATATATATATATATATATATATATATATATATATATATATATACTAGCTTGTAACGCCGCGTTACCCCCTCGCACAGTACGCATAAACATAAAATTTTAATTCATGCAGAATGCGTATGTATTATTTTAGAATCAGTACATTATTGAATATTACGAGGAATAATTTGTTGAACAAATTTGCAAAAATATAAATAAATAAATAAATGATAAAGACAATGTCGTTCCTCCGCGTTTGTTTACAATATTACGTCAGGTGATAATGTGGTTTGACAATGAATGCGCCAGAAAAGTCAGTTCTGTTTGATGTTTAATTTTAATATATGCGACCGAAGTGATGAGTTGCACCGACTTTAAATAGTACCTTTTCTTTTCTTGTAAACTAGCAATTCCGCCTGGCATTGCTCGGGTCCTATGTACTGTTCATAACTTAATGTGCGTATGTATATATTAAAAAGTGGGAATATGTACGCTAATGCCGTTCTGTTTAATAGGCTTTCTTAACTACCATAGAGAACATTTGGTAGAGACCACAGTCGGCAATTTTTTTCTAAATTTGGCCCCAATTTTGACACTTTAACATTTATTTTTTTGTGCTCAAATGAAATTAAAATGTTTGATCCGTTTCCAGGTAACCTACATCTAAAATTTCACGTGTTTAGACACAAAATTGGTGGAGGAGTTTTGTAGAGTATGCAAAGGTCTGAATACCCTTTATGTAAAATTTTAAATGTATAGACTCCAAATTTATTTAATAGCTTGGTAGACACGGCAAAGGTCAAACCTTTTGAACTTTGACCCCTTGGAAGCCAAATTCTCGACAAAAAACATTAAAAAGCTTGCTCTATGTATGAATACAATTTATGTTTAATTTCAAAGGTTTAGACCAAAATTATCACAGTAATTTCGCCAAAACTTTTACCCCAATTATGATCCGTTAACATGTATTTTTGGGGGCTCAAATCAAATTATAAAGTTAGATCCATGTCCAAGTAACCTACATCCAGAATTTTAAGTGTTTAGACCCCAAATTTGCGGAGGAGTTTTTTAGAGTTCTCAAGGGTAGAATCGTTGAACTTTGACCCCTTTACAGCCAAATTTCTTGCCGAAAATCGAGTAATAATATTTTCCTAAATCTCAATAACCTTTTTTAAAACCTAGAGTCTGTAAACCTAAAACTGACAGAGTTATTTGGTGATGAAGTGTACATAGATAGACACACACAGACATTTTCACTTTTATAGATATTAGATTGGACTCATTAATAAGGAAAAAAAACATTGGTGAGTAACACCTTGGATTAAGCAGGGCACCATTCGACTACTAAACATAGACGGTATTTGATGAACGGCATTATTATTATTATTGTTATTATTATTATTAAATCCCCGATTTTTTAGGCGGCCTTCAAACCTCTGCAATTATAGTTACCCCCCCCCCCGCAACATTCTTAGGAAAACCCTTGCTCTTTGCAGCTCTTTTCCTTTTCTTTTTTTTATTACATTTTCACCCCAAACAAGGCACATTGCCACTTTGGTGTAGGGGGCTACTATCAGGGGAAACATCTACTGGGGTACTATGTAGGGATTAGGGCAGCGAGATGTTGGTTCACGTTGCACTTGAACTTATGCATGTCAGTACAGTTGGGGAAGCAGTGACCTGGAATGGAATTCCAAAGTCTAGCAGTTCTGGGGAAGAAACTACTGGAGTAGAAAGATCTTTTACATCTAGGGATCTCTACAGTGTGGGGGTGGGATTTTGCAGCTTGTCGGGTCTGTCGAGGGTGTTAACGTCGTGGGGGCACAAGTGCTTGCAGTTCATCAGAGCATTCACCATTAAAATACTTGTAGAACAGGCAGAGGGATGCAACGTTTCGACGATTGGACAGAGGCTGAAGCTTAGATGCCAGTTTAGGGCCTATCAGATTTGCGACTCTCTTTTGAACCCTGTCAAGGAGCGAGAGACTAGTAGCTGATGCACCAGCCCAAATATGACAGCAATACTCCATACATGGGCGAATAGTGGCCTTATAGAGGTACAGGATATCTTCGGGTGTTAGAAGTTTTCTAGCACGGTAGAGAGAGCCCACCTTCCTCGCAGCGGCCCTGGCAATGCTCTCGATGTAATTGTTCCAACTCATGTTTCCTGTGAACGTTAGGCCAAGGAGCTTGAGAGACGTACTCTCAGATAAAGAGTCGTTGGCCATTGCTATAGGTGGTAGAGAAGGTTTCTTGTAATTATTGAAGGAAACCAGTTTTGTCTTGGCGGCATTGAACGTGACCGTCCATTTTTGTCCCCATTCCACTACTGATTTGAGGTCATCCTTTAGTGCTTCTGCCATTACTTTAGATATATGTTCATTTGTTTTCCTGTCGTGCCTGCTATAGAGTGTGGTGTCATCAGCATATATACCCATCTCAGAGGCAATTTTGTCGGGAAGGTCATTTATGAATATCAGGAACAATAGAGGTCCAAGGCTAGATCCCTGGGGCACCCCCGCATTTATATCATATTGTTTAGATGTACGACCGTCGAGGACAACCTGGATTTTTCTCTTATCTAAGAAGGATTTAATTATGTTAAGTATTCTACCAGTGATACCGTATGATCTAATCTTCCTGAGGAGACCCTCATGCCATACCCTGTCAAAAAGCCTTAGATATATCTAGAGCTACCGCTCTGCCCTCTCCCGCTTTGTCCAGTGAATGATATATGCGTTCAGAGATTACAGTGAGGATGTCTGCCGTGGAACGGGCTTGTCTAAATCCATATTGTTGGTCGGTCAGAAGTTTAGCATCTGTAAGGTGCTGGACTAGAGCATGGTTAATTAAGGTCTCAAATATTTTGGCAAAAAGTTGGAGGAGGCTAATAGGGCGATAATTTAATGGGTCAGTTCTTTCGCCAGAATTCTTGAATACTGGTACCACAGAAGCAGTTTTCCAACAGCCCGGAAAGCAAGATTCATTAAGGCATTTGTTGTAGAGTTTGGAGAGAACTGGAGCTACTTCGGCTGAATACTTTTTTAATAGCACAGCTGGGATGAGGTCGGGTCCACATGCTTTTGAAGTGTCAAGGTTTTTTATGATAGCGTGCACCTGAGCAGGGGTGATTATTAGATCGTCTAGCGTGGCGTCTGTCCGCATAGGAAATTGAGGTGGGGGGTGGTTTAGAGGGTCCAGTGTTGAGTTTGAGGCAAACCGACTGGCAAGCATGTTAACCTTCTCGGTTTCTGAGCAAAGAACCTCGTGATTGTTGGTTAGTAGGGAAATTGTTGATTGCCCATTATTTACTACACTATTGTAGATTTTCCAGAAGTCACGAGTTCCTAGTTTTTGTGCTTCGATGCGGTTTTTAGTGGTTTCCGTAAATTCCCTCTTAGCTGCCGCTATTTCTTTCTTAACGTTACTTCTAGCTTCTATGTACTTCTGTCTGTTTGAACTGGACTAATGTCGGTTAAAACTGCGGAATGCATGCTGCCTTTGAGCAATGGCAGTTGCGCAAGTCGAAGTAAACCATTGGGGAGAGTGGGGCTTGCTATAGAATTACCGCATGGGAACATGCGCGTTGATTGCAGTTTGAAACCATTCAGTGGTCTCGGTTGCACACTGTTCAGCAGGAAGAGAAAAATTATTTCCCCATGAGGCGTCTCTGATAAGATCTCTGATGGCCTCCCAGTCAGGCTTTTTTATAATATCTCGTTGTTTTGAGCACTGGCTTTTCTTTTTTGGGTCTAGAGTTTAGGGCGATTTCAACCATTATCACCGCATGATCAGCGTTCCCAAGTGGGCTGTCGGCTTTCGTTACAAAATCATCAGGAACTGTGGTCAAAAACAGATCTAATAGTGATGCGTGTTGTTCTTCCTGATCAGGGAAACGGGTTGGAAAAGTAACAATTTGCGATAGGGAGTGAGATACAGAGAAGCTATGAGTGGCGCTAAAGGGAACTCCTCTGGAAATGAATCCATTTAGTTGGCTAAAGGGAAATCCTCTGGAAATGAATTCCATCTCTTTTCAGAAACGTTCATAAACGAAATCAGAATTATTATTATTATTATTATTATTATTATTATTATTATTATTATTATTATTATTATTATTATTGTTGTTGTTATTATTATTATATATTGGGATGTGTGTAAGAGTGTTGGGGTGAAGGGTACTGGAAACTGGTTTGAGAAGGTGCCTGATGAAATGAGAACAAGTGAGGATGGCAGGGTAGAGGTATGGAGGGACAAAAGTGTCATAACGACTAAGGAATTGGAACATAATCGTCCGGATTTGGTCGTCATTGACAAGGGCTCAAAAAACTGGCAGATTGTAGACTTCTCAATAACCTACGACAGGAATGTGAAAGAAAATGAGAAGTGGAGAAATTATACTCCATTGATAAGAGCATATACACTGAGTTAAAACACAAATAATCCCGCTCGTAGTTGGTACACTAGGAGTAGTATCAAGTCGTCTGGAAGGACAATTGAAAAAACTACAAATCCTCCATGTTTTAGGTGGCCTTTAAACCTCAGCAATCATAGGTACCACCAACATCCTTAGAAAAACCCTTGATCTTTGAAGCTCCTGGTTTGAAGCCGGGAATAAGGGGAATCCTCTGGAAATGAATCCCATCCCTTTCCATAGAGACGTTCATAAGCGAAATCAGAATTATTATTATTATGTTTATTATTATTATTATTATTATTATTATTATTATTATTTCATTATTTTTTGGCTACTTAGTACAACAAGGAAAAGTATTCCTCGTAATATATAATATTCAATAGAGAATTGCTTCTAAAATAATTCATGCCCAATCTGCATCAATTAAAATATCATGTTTAAGTGTATTGTACGGTCGGGCAACGCTGAGCTGTAATATATATCCACGCACACACACACACACACACACACACACACACACACACACACAAACCCACACACATATATATAATATAATACTCATTTTGATATATATATATCATATACATACACATATATATGCATATATGTGTATATATATGATATATATGATATATATGTATATATATATGTGTGTATATATGCATGTATATATATTTAATGTATATGTATATATATACATATATATATATATATGCATATAATTTTGAGGGAATTAGATCAACAGTCAAAGAGCCGAGTTTTTTATGTATTAGTAAATGAATTAATACTATTAAAAGAAAACAATGCTCGTTGTAAGTTAGATATATCATAAGCTCTATAGTCATAGATATCCTAGAGATATTCTTATACTAAAAAACGATTATTTAGAAACCGATTTTTAATTCAAAATTATGAATCATTTTACTCAATATATATATATATATATATATATATGTAAGTGTGTGTGTGTGGGGGTGTGTGTTTGTGTGTATGGGTGTGTGTGCGTGTGTGTGTGATACCTTTATATATATATGCATGTATATATATGTATATGTATATATATATATATATATATATATATATATATATATATGTAGAGGTTGTAAATTTCAGAAGCTAACGCAAACTGTTGCGTAGTTATTAATTTTCTTTTTTAAGGGAAAGACAATTTTGCTTCTACTGCAGATGCATTTCGATTATTTGGTTAGTAATTGGGTTTCCGTTGCATTGGGCGTTTTCTTTAACAAGAGCATCGATCAAAACTGTACATTCATCTATAGCATTAAAGATTTGTGGTTAAGGAGCTGTTTTTTCTCGATTTTTCTCTTGGAAAAAATGAGGGTAAGAATTCCTTATGGAGAATCATGGATCGAAATGGGAAATCTTTATTGAGTCAAAAGGAAAACAACGGGGACACAAATGAAAATCTAGTTATTGGTATTCGTTTTTTTTTTTAACTTGTTTTTCATTCGGAATGTACTTAATTTTTCCTGAACTCCATGCATATATTTTTTCTTTATAAGAACAAAAGTTTCCATCACTTTTTTTTTGTTACACAGTTATCACCACTTATCAAGGCCCGGAAGCCACTCAGGGATAAGGGTTATTGCAAGTACATTACGTTAGTGTGGAGATTTGATGAAGTGTTTAATTAGGGGGGCGGTTCATTAGGAATTTGTTAACATTGGACTTGAAGACATCCAAGTTGTAGTCCGGTTGGAAGCAGGCAGACGGAACATAGTTCTACAGGCGTGCAGTTCTAAGAAAGAAGCTTTGTTCATGGAATTCGCGTTTTGATTTAGGCACAGATATAGAGTGGGGAAAATTTTTCACAGTGGATTCAGCTAGACGGGTGTTTTTCGTGAAAGATTGGCGAGGGGGGACCAGGGATTGGAGTTCAGACGAGCACCTCTTTATTGAGAATCGAAGACTGATCCGGAATGCTTAATCTCATTACTAGTCATTCAACATTGGTGTAAACAACATACACATTTAATATTTCTACATATGAGATGCTTTAAATTAATTTTCAGGGGGGGGGGTTCGTATAGATACTTTTATTTATAGTACACATATGAACATTTAGGTTCCCCCTACTACAATGCACTTGTTTAACCGTTCTAAAAGCTTCTGGAAGGCCCCATTGATATTCTCTTTGTGAGCGAGTCAATTACTCTCGTTACATCATCTATCTCCTTTATTATCTCATAATGACAGTGTCTAAAGTTATACATTTAAGCTTAGAGAATAATTGAACGTCACATGAAGCAAGTCTGAAGAACTGTCTTGATGCTCATGGTGGTCAAATATTCTTTGAGATGTGTGAAGTCGTGGACTGGTCTTCACTGAACACTATAGGAACGAACTTCGCGCAAATCTTACACCTTTCAATTTTTTTGTTTTGTTTTTTTTTTGCAAATAATTGGATGTACAGTCCACACACTGATATCAAACTGTGTATTTATTGTCTCCATAGACACACGTTTATATTTATCCTTGAAATTCATGTTTTAGACCAATAAACTCTGGTGTTATAGCGTCCTTACTTCTCCCACACCTCTCATCACCCCTCACAGAATCCATGTATTCCTTGAATCTCTTATGCCTCCTAAAAACTGATGCCCGATTCATGCAAACTAGTCCAAAGGCTGTCTGGAGCATTTCATACATTTCTGTAAATTTTTTGCTGAGTTTAAAACCAAATTTAGTTTATTATTGGTCTTCATAAGTGTCCTCTTGTTCAGATTGCGTTTCTGAAATTCAGCAGCTGTGGCAACCAGGCTTTGATAGAGTGTATTTCAATTAATCCTGTAGCTCTTTATTTTAACCTGAAATCATAAAAATTGATCAGTCATCTCATAAGATGTATAGCAATAACGTACTGAATTTTCAAAAGTTTATGACGAGTTTAAATTCCTATACAAAAATGTTCGGAAACCTATTGAAAGTACCTCGTACATCGTGACAGACTAATGAATGTTATTTTAAAGGAAAACGTGACAGACTATTAAAATACTCTGTCGAGTTACTTATAACAAGTGTAAAAGTATCCAAATATCTTATTTCCTAACTGTCTTATGTTGAACTTGGGAAGCTGCACAAAATTTATTTCTGCCACATAGGCAGCATGCTCTTGGTCCGTCAGCCATGACAGTTGAGCAATTTGAAATTTTTATCTGAGTATAACCTTTGATTTCAAGGTAAAATTAGGTGCAAATGCTAGTCTTCTCTAGATACGAGAAAAAACATTGTGAATTACTTGAGAGACCTACCCTACCACGGCTGACGTGATGAGAGCATGCTACAACTGTGACATGAATAATTTACGTTCTATAAAAATTTCTTAATTCGCCGAAAAATCGCTGGCTTCGAGAAGATACACCTGAAGAAAGTCGGATGTTACATCGTCTGAAATGTTTTAAAAATAACAGTTAATATCGCTGCAGTGTTGTAGCCTTTTGCTTTTTTTCAGTAGTAGTATAATTTTTCTGATGAATACATCGTACTGTGTTTACTTGACACACATACACCAACAAACCCGCTTACCAACAAAATCACACCCCTTAACTGTGAAGGTCCCCCAATACCGGAATGCGTTTTACACTTATATTATATTCCTTCAGACTTTGACACTCTCTTCCTGGTACTTGCTGATACGAAGATGTTTAAATTCAAATTAAATTGCTAAGTGTTTTTTTAATTAAAAGTTTTTACCCATTTTATGCCCCAGAAATGTCCTTAGATACACCAAAAACTTGAGGAATATGCATTAATTGATGATTTTCTTATGTATTATAAAATCTTAACAAGTATTAAGGATATCTGAAGTGACCCCAAAAGCTCCCTTCTATATTTTTGTCCTTTGTATAAAACTTAATGTAACTAAATATAGCCCACCTTGATGCACTTACACTTAATATCCATATTCCAAAATTTCTAATGATCCGTAAATGATGTTTATGAGTTAATCTAGAATATACATCTCACAGGTCCGTTTAAATGTATGTATGTATGTATGTATGTATGTATGTATGTATGTATGTATATCTGCCTGCCTTAAACTTTCGACACAGGCGACACATTTTTACTAGATCGGAATCGTTTTAAAGTACGATCCCTCGGACGAAAAATATCGAAAAAATAGCTAAAAACATTAATTTTTTACCTTCAACTTGGCACCTTTCTAAAATGAGGCGTTTTTTTTTTCTCCCCGATATTTTCGAAAGTCATCCTCTTTTTTTGACTGACTAGCCTTAATTAAAACCTTCGCTACTTTCGCTTTGGCGATGGACGCAACGGCAAATACGGCACGTTTTTTTTTGTTCATAATCTTTTTCTCCTTCGTGGTACGGGTTCGAGCCTACCTTCCAACTAGCATTTTTTGGTTCTTGCTGTACACGCACCTCCAAACATCCGGGCAACGCCGGGCAACCAGTTTTGTTTTAAATAAATCGAAAAAAAAAACAGTAAAAAAAATTAATATTATAATAATCATAAATTTAACTAGAAATCACAAGATTCAGTCCTTACATCACCCACTAACAAACGTCTCGTTTTCATTATAAGACAAAATGACACACCTTAGAATTAAAATAAACCGACATAAGCACTTACTTCCTATTTACCTTCACAGCAATTGGAGTTTTAAAAAATAGTTAAAAATACGAACGATCTCTTTTAGATTTTAAAAATATCTTTATCAAAGGTGTGTCCCTCGTTACAGTAAAACAATATGGAAATATTCACTTACAAAGGTATTTATTTATTAACTGTTTTGTAATTATGATTCCTTATTTTTTGTGTATATCTTATATCATTTCGAGAGATTCTAAAAAACACAGTTTTACATATTTATTGTTAATTTCTTCCTTTAAAAAATCCTATCCAATATATAATAAAAAAAATAATATATAATAAAAAATCAAAATATATAATCAAAAATCAAAAATAAAAAAATAAAAAAATAAAATAAATAATATATAAACAAAAAATACCAGAAAGTATTCTGTACCTCTATAAGGCCATCATTCGCCCATGTATGGAGTATTATTGTCACATTTGGGCTGGTGTATCTGTTGCTAGTCTTTCGCTCCTAGACAAAGTTCAAAAAAGAGTCGCCAATCTGATAGGCCCTGAACTGGCATCTAAGCGTCAGCCTCTGCCCCATCGACGAAACGTTGCATCCCTCTGCTTGTTCTACAAGGATTTTAATGGTGAATGCTCTGACGAACTGCATACACTTGTGCCCCCACGACGTAGACACCCTCGACACACCCGACAGGCAGCCAAATCCCATCCCCACACAGTAGAGATCCCTAGATGTAAAAGATCTTTCTACTCCAGTTGAGCAAAACAACCCTTTAAAAAAAAATTGGCCGGGTGTTTGGAGGTGTAAAAGAAAAAACAAATAATTTAGTAGGAAAGAAGGCTTGAACCCCGAACCTTTAACGTGGAGGTGAAAACGAAATGAAAAACACCCTGGGAATTATCTCGGCCACGAGAGAAGAGGAATGAAAAGCATCTTAATTTAACGTTTATTAAATGAAATTGAAAGGTGCGAGAAACTTAAGTCGCGTGATGTTTGACCTTGAAACATGACGCCCTGCAAGCCAGTTTTCGCTTGTTTTATACTGAAAAGCGAAAGATACACGGGACGCTGTAAAAATCTGGAAAAGATAGCGCGTCAAAGTCGGGCAAATTCGTAATTCTTATATATTATCATTTAGACGTGATATAAAAAGTTTTAAGAAGGAATGAGCCAACCGAAAAGTCCAGCGAAAAAAGCCTCTTACAGACATACACAAAAAGCGAACATACATACATACATTTTCGCTTTAATATTTATAGATATATTTTCAATTATATTTGTTTTGGTGTCTATGTGATACAATTAAATTATTGTGTAATAATTTTTAATTAGTTAAATGGTTAAAAGAAGGGCAATAGCAGATTTGTTTTTATTACAATTTCACCCCAAACAAGGCACATTGCCATTCAGGTGTAGGGGGCTACTATAAGGGTCAACAACTACTGGGGCACTATGTAGGGATTTGGACAGCAAGATGTCGGTTCACGTTGCACTTGAACTTCTGCATGTTAGTACAGTTAGGGAAGCAGGGTCCTGTAATGGAATTTCAGTGTCTTCAGGCATCGGTTTTAATTCTATCCCGTAAGGCCAGAGTATGAGTTAGCCAAAACTTGGTGAGACAACTACAACTATGGAATGCAGTAATTACTGGCTATACAGCTACAAAACTCAACATTCATATCCCGTCGCGGTTAATCATCTGAAGAAGGGCAGATGATGCTTTTATAACCCTTATTCACGAGTGGCTTCCGGGCCTTGATAAATGGTACTACCATGTAAAAAAAAAAACGTGGTAAAACAATAACTGTGAAATTTAGGATAACAGTCCACAAAAGAATGGATACATAGACTTGAATGGTAGTCCGAACTTTCAAATTATACGTGTTCACAATTTTTTTTTCAGAAATCTTATTTTGCTTATTTTATTTATGGAAGCTTTCTTTAATCGGTTGTATATCTTCATTGCGTCTCTATTGATATTAGGATTGCAATCTTGCCAAGATAAAGTAATTTGGCGACCGATTTCTGAACCAAGAAGCATTACAAGCTCTCCAATCTCCGACCCGAGCAAAATCTAAAGAAAGTGAATGACAAGACGATTAAAAGAATTCTTCTAAATTCACGAAGTTAATCTTTATTCTGAAATTATTCATATACTAGTGCAACTTGTCAAAAATATAACCTTACTCTCCAATTCCGTTACACCGGTTTTATAGCAGTTGGTATTCTATAATCGCAACACGTAATTCTGTTAGTAAACGTCTCTTTCTCTCAGTAATGACATCCAGACTATAGTGGAATGGGGCCGCAAATGGATGGTAACGTTTAATGCTAGTAATACTAAGCTGCTCTCCTTTAACAATTACAAGACGCCCCTCCAACCCACTATATCCATGACAAATAGAACCTTACCTGAGAATTCTACCTTTAAACTTCTCGACTTAACATTTGCGGGCAATACGAGCTGGAACAAACATATGGAGGGCATTGCAAGAAGATAGGTTCCCTCTATCGAGTTAGAAGACTACTCACCCCTGAGAGTATCCTGTACCACTACAAAGCCACCATTCGCCCATGCATGATGTATTGTTTCCGCATCTGGGCTGCTGTATCAACCACTAGTCTCTCCCTCTTAGATAAAGTCCAAAAAAGCGGTGTCACTCTAATCGGTCCCACTTTATCAACTAAGCTCCAGCCCCTGTCCCATCGCTGCAATGTTGAGTTACTGTGCCTGTTTTACAAAATATTTTAATGGATTGTGTTCTGATGAACTCGTTTCACTTGTACCCCCTCGACGTACATATCCCCGACAAACCAGCTTAGCAATTAGATCTCACCCCTTCACTGTTGATGTCCCTAAATGCCAGAAAGTGTTTTTATTCTAATAGTCTCTTCCCCTCGAACAGCTATACTTTGGAATTCCCTCCCTGCTGCCTGCTTCACTGGCTGTATTGATATGCAGAAATTTAAATGTAACATAAACAAATATCTTGTTAATCTTTCCTAGACAGGACCCTTAATAGTAGCCCTTACGTCCAAGTGGCGATATGCTTTGTAACCTGAGTAAAAAAAATAAAATAAAAATAACAGTAGTTGTAATAGTTGTTACTCTAAAGAAGGCATGCAGCGATCCGTAAGCAACTTTGCAGCAGCCTATCACCGCTTCCGGCTTACTGTTATTATCAGTGCAACAAAACGTGTACGCGCGTATGCAAATGCATGGGAAATGACGTCACCAGTAAAGAAAAATACTATGAAAAGGAAGAAGAGCACTTTAAAGAGATGGTTACATTAGAGACGTGAATGCCATTTGAGTTCCAGTTAGAGACGTAGGTGACTCCACAACTATAGCGTGTCGATTTAGGTTTCAGTCGAAAACATGCGGTTAACGGGTTAACATTTTAAAGATGTTTTACATTAGAAGGCGGAAGTCGACTTGATGTGTCTCTTTTACGCATGCGCTAATTTTCAGTCGATTTATTTGTGAAGATTTGATATGCATGTGACCTTAGGTCAGATGATAGAAAATGGCGCCGGGGGACTAAATCTTTTATTTCGATTCTAATTGATGCTGACATAGTCCGACGCCGTCAATATCTACAACAGAGAAATGAAGCATTGATATAAATGCACAACTTCAGTCATCCTAACAATGCAATTTGTAATACTCTGATTGTTTTTTTCGGAAAACATAATAGGAAGCATTACGTGTAGAACGCTACTCGTGAATATTTTTGTGTCGTATTCGAGAACTAATACGGAAATTCTATTCGAAACCTTCGTTTTATCAAAAGCATGATATTCTTCTCGTCCTGTCAGCCATGACTAAGTAGAATGTTAGCTATGTTAATTTATTTATCTGTAATAAAAACTGAATATTAGATGTTGATGTTATTTTCTTTTGAATCATTTCAGATTAGCTTCACAATTTTTGTATTTATATTTCGTACATCGTTATCCTCATCTTCATAGTTGTTGTTTCGGCCAACTCATCCTCTAGTCTCCTTCTGGCCTCCGAGGCCCGTGGCGCAGTGGATACAGATGTTAATCACTACGGTTCCAAGTGGGCATTGTCTTAAGACAGCGGTTTCACTTCTACCCAATAAAGGTCAGAGGGTGAGTCGACCAAATGCGTGGTGAGACATTAACTATGACACGAGAACGAGAAAATAATTGTCGTTCTTTCAATGGGAAAAAGAAGTTATAGTTAATTCCTATTCCTTGTCTACCTTGCGACTGAACATACATCGTGTTGATTAACGTTACATCGGTAAAACAAAAGTGTTAGTATTGGCAACTACCTACTCCATCTTGCAAAACATAACCGTTCACATAAATGACACTGACCATGAATAATTTTTTATATCTCACATATTCATATATTAAGTGTTCAGTTGAAAAAGAACTTGTAGGCAAAATTGGTTCTGCCAAAGGAGCATCTTTAAAAATCAAAGTATCTTCAATAAACATTTTTTTTTACTACGCTTTTATACAAGTGTGAGACCTGGACCGTGTACCGGCGTGATCTCAATAAACTTGGGGAACATTCCACCATAAAAACTTCGGTACACAATGAACTTCAAATGCTATGACTAGGTAACCTACGCAAGCGTTCTTGGGAGAACAAACAGTTACAGGCGCCAGCGGTTGGGTCACGTGCTCAGAATGGATGAGAAGTGGCTCTATCGAACGCTCGGTAGTTAGAGGTAGCTGTAGGAAAAAGGCTCGTCGGCCTCCCTCTTCAACGATCCAAAAACCAAGTAAAACCAGCAAGAAAAAAAACACTGGATTTGATGTTAACACTTGTGGAACAACAGTCCATGATCAGCATTTGTGGCACTAATCCATCATATGAAACGGAAAGAAAACTGGTTGTGATTAAGAGACAGGCAAAAAAAAAAGTCAGACAGCCCCCATTCCAGAAAGCATTGCCTGCATTCTCTTCCAACACGGATTCCACGCTCAGATTTGTCCGGGAAGCTATCTGCAAGCCAAACACTAAGAGAAGAGAAAGGTGAAATTCGCGGATAAGAGACGCCAACAATTGTTAAAAAAACACCTGTTTGCTTAAATTATGTTGTACTTTAGGTGTCTAAAAAACGATTTCTTTTTTTGCACCCCTAACTTACCACGATTATGCATAATGCAAACCGGTTCAGGTAAACCTCGAAAAGTCGGCTGATTATTTAAAAGGTTTTTGTTTTTTTTAAATGTCTTAGATTATGCCAAGGCGACATCATGTTGCTGTGTCTATATTCTATGTAGAAAATCGACTATTATTAAAACTTAAAATGTAAGAAAAGAAGCATTATTATTGCTTTCCTGACAGTTATATAGAAAAAAAAGTATGTAGGGAGAATGTTTTGAAGGAGATGAATGTATAATTAAAATATTTATATTAACAAAGAAACAATAAGTAAAGATTGTGCAGGATATAAACAGTAGATTTTAAAGCCTAGAGATAAACACAATAAAATTGGACCAGACGGAATGTAACTGATCGAATGACGTAAACACAAAGGATTAATTTGAATATATGTACAAACAGCGTGGTCAAGTTATCAGAGAGTTTGTAAGAGAGCGAGACAGACGAAAAACGTTGGAACGTTGAATACAGGGTCGTATAACCTTGTACGCAGGAAAAAAGCAAAATCTCACACCCGTGCAATCTTTTATCAGGAATGCATCTCCATTTCTGCTTTTATATAGAAACCACTTTGTGTGTGTGTGTGTGTGTGTGTGTGTGTGTATGTGGGTGTGTCTGTGTTTGTGTGTGTAATTTCCTTTCTCATGGGTTCCAGAACAGCTGCTCTTATCTTTTGCAAATTTCGCAAAAAGCTAATTTATATGTCTGGCAGTGTTCTTAGATATGTTTTTTACAAAATTGATTTTATAAGTATTACACATCTTAAAGATCGGAACTTAAAAATCATCTTTTTTCTTATAGATAAAAACACTTTTTAACGAGGAATATTTTACATTAAACCGGCAAAAGAGATATAACAAAATCTCAGCAAACTATGTCTTTTTAAAACAAACATATTTATTACCATCTGGATATATAGCTCTGCGGCAGTGCATTCGACAATAGATCGAATGATCCCCAGTTTAAACCCAGGTGTATCTCACCAATTTATTGTTATAATAATGAGTTCAATTTATGAGAAAAAGAGAAGTATCATTTAAAATTCCCGAAATCATTTCTTCATTTGCATATTTAAAAACTAAATATTAATTAGAAGTTACTTTTCCAGGGCATTTATTGACAAGCCTAAGTATCAGGTGATGTGATATTGTAACCTAGTCCACAAATTCCAAAATTTCATCATGACAAGTTTCAAGAAAAAATACACGATTAAACCCGGTTCTCCAACTTCCAACGTAGACCCCTACTACAATGTATCCTTCTCCAACATCAGGGGTCAACGTTCTAACCTTCCAGAGCTTGAAGCCAAATTACAGGAGACTAAATCAGACCTTTTATTTTTAAGTGAAACTGGCATTGGACAGGCTATTTCCCTAGAAGAGTTCGCAATTACTCTAACTTAACTTCTAAATCTGACCCCCAAGATCGCCATGGGCATGGAATATGTGCCTATATTAAAGATAGCTTTCCATGTGGTAGGGACATCTCCAGGGAAGATCCTGACTTACCCTATATGTGCTTCCGGGTTGCTTTAGCTCACACTACGGCATTTATATTTACTATCTATCGTCCCCACAACAGCGGAGTTACTATCTTTAAAAGCATATCTGAGAAAATTGACCAAGTCCTATATGCTTATCTTTCAGCTAAAATTCACGTATGTGGAGACTTCAATGTTCACAACGTCGACTGGTTGACCCACTCAAATAAGACCGATGATGAGGGGAGGTTCTGTCATGATTTCTCAATTGCCTATGACCTCACTCAGATTGTTCAGGAACCCACCCGTGTGCCCGACAATGACGGCCAGTATGCAAGCCTACTAGAACTTTTTCTCACAACTTGCCCTGAACTATGTTCAGTTTCTGTTCTGTCTCCTCTTGGATCTTCCTACCACTCTGTTGTATCAATTGAGATAAAAATGAAATGTAATAAGTCCCCAGACGTACCTCTCCATCGTACAGTATATCGATGCACTAAGGCTGACTGGGATAGCTTCCGTACATTTATATCTGATCTACCTCTGCTTTCCATGTTTAAAAAGGATGTGTCCTCTATAGTATCAGACCTGACAGAATGGTTAATTGTAGGTATATACTGTTTCATACCCCCAAAAAAGTTTCAGCAAAAACCTAACAGCTAGCCATGGTTCTCTCCAGAATGTGCTGCTGCCATTGCGCACAGAAATCACTTTTTCCACTGCTTCCAACGTAATAGATGTATGGACACTAAAGCCGCTTTCAGGACTGCCAGCAATCATTGTATGAAAGTAATAAAGAACGCAAGAGAGGTGTATGCTCAATCCGTTAAGTCCAAAGTAGCTGAGCAGCGGCTTGGTTCCCACCAGTTTTGGCAAATAGCAAACAGAATCCTGAACAGAAGCGTGTGCTCCATCCCAACTATTATCAATGGACCTGAGGTAATATTGTCAGCATCAGACAAAGCCAAACTCTTGTCAAGAACTTTGCAGCTAATTATATCTCTTGCAACCAAGGCCGCCAACCCCCAATATTTCCTCCTGTATCAGAAAACACGGTATGTGATATACGTATATCTGTACGTGATGTTGCCAAGCTAATCAAAAACCTTGATTCCAGTAAAGCAACTGGACATGACGGTATTCCAATTATAGTACTCAAAAAGCTTCAACCTGAATTAGCACCCATACTTACAAAACTGTTTAAACGTTGTCTTAAGGAGAATAGTTTCCCATCACCCTGGAAAATTTCATCCGTATGCCCTGCATTTAAGAATTCAGGTGATCGCTCATCCCCCTCTCAGTACAGGCCAATAAGTCTGCTGTGCGTTATGAGTAAGTTGCTGGAATCTGTGTTAAATACAGAAGTAATCAAACATCTCAACAAAAATAACCTTCTTAGTGACACTCAATATGGTTTCCGTTCTGCTAGATCTGCAGCAGATGTGTTTACAGTTATATCTCATAGGATTAGCAAATCTCTCGACGGAAGCAACCTTTCTAGGGCAATTGCTCTTGACATATCTAAGGCCTTTGATAGGGTATGGCATGAAGGTTTACTTCATAAGATCTCTAGCTATGGTATAGCTGGAAAGTCCTTCTCAATTATTAAATCATTTCTTTCTGATAGCTTCATAAGAGTAGTAGTTGAGGCGCAAAAATCAGAAGCTCACAGTATTAATGCCGGCGTCCCTCAGGGGTCCATCCTGGGCCCAACTCTTTTCCTGATCTACATTAATGATCTTCCAAATCACATCCTTACATCATTTGTAGACATTTATGCTGACGACACTACCATTTATGGTAGCACATCTAAGACAGTAAACGACCAAGTTCTCTCCAATTCTCTCTCCTCTGATTTTGAGCACGTAGTACAATGGGGTAAGGAGTGGCTGGTTTATTTTAATGCATCTAAAACCAAGCTTCTCTCTTTATATCATCAACATTCTGATCCACATCTGGCATCAATTGAAATGAATGGCTCTAGTCTTCAGGAGGCCTGAAGGTTTGACAAGATTCTGGGCTTGACCATTACTCCTGATTTTAAATGGAACATGTACATCAAATCTGTTGCCAAGCCCGCTGGAAAAATGGTAGGATCTTTCTATCGATCCGGTAGATATCTCACTGCTGATGCAATTATCTATCTATATAAGACCCGGGTACGTCCAAGGATGGAATACTGTTGCCACATCTGGGCTGGAGCTGCTAGAAAGGACTTGGCCTGCCTTGATAGAGTCCAAAATAGACTTCGTAGCCTCGTAGGAGATGCCCTTTTCTCTTCCCTGCAACCTCTATCTCACAGAAGAGATATTGCGAGTTTGTCTCTGATGTATTGTTATTTTCATGGAAAGTGTTCGACTGAGCTTCAGTCTATGGTCCCCCCTTGCCTAACTTTCACAAGAAGCACTCGTCTAGCTGTAAACACTATCAATAATTTCCCCCACTCTTT
>NC_136519.1:85818773-85843773 GCF_053919585.1 Euprymna scolopes | reverse complement strand
ATCCTCGTCACAGACTATTTAACAAAGATGGACATCAAAACTATAGTTAAGACTTTGCTCCCTTTGACTAAACTCAAGGAAAAATATAGAGGCTTCCTTTATAAGACATATAAGATGAGGAAAGAGGTTGTAACGAGGGTCATTGACTCGCTACAGAAGATGACTTCCATGGGAAATTCTATAAATTGCTGGAATGGTAAAATAAGTGTTTTGCAACCGGAGAAAATAACTTCGAAATGGATTAGATTTCATGTGTGTACTATCGATGAATTTCTCCATACCAAAAAAAAAAAAAAAAAAAAAAAACTTATATACTGCTGCAGTAAAAATTGACCATATTTAAATTGTGTTCTACACACTTTATTTCGACGTCATATTCGACACAACATCCTGTTCTGGAACACGATGTCTAATATGTTATATTAATTCACAAGGGACATTTAGTATTACTTAATATAATATGTAAGTTGAAAATTAATTTCGAATCTTTCTAATATGTGCCGTTTTATTAAATTCATAATATCTTGTGAATAAAGGCAGCATATTTTGCTTAAATAGAGACCCATGTCATTCTCGATTACACCGCATGTTTCCTCATAATTATTGATTTTCATTAACAATTTTCCTGGTGTAATTTTGTCTAAGATAGCTATAATCTTTTCTGATGAGATCATTCTGAATGCGTAATCTAAACGAACATATATATCTAAGGCAATGGTTAAATCCTCTATCTTCTATCCTCCAATAATACACATCCAAAGACATAATTCAGACATCTTTTAAAAAAATTCTTGTATGATTTCAGTCATGGGAATTGACCTTATTTTTCCCAATCCTCCGTGTATATCACTTTATTATTTCACTCCTATAATATCATTTTATTTGACGTCATTTTTATCACGTTCTTTCCCGTATTTCCCGAATCTCAAATTGACCCAATAAAAGTTCTGGTCACTGTGGTATGATCTGCATTTCGTGCGAAACGATTACCATGGAGAATTACTGTCGAAAAAATGGCCAGAGGCTCCAACGTATGTGCCCGAGATTGGTTAATATGAAGTGACCCAATCTTCATGACAACGCTCGCTCGCATGTTGCTCAACCCGCTCTGAAGAAGGTGAACGAACTGTGCTACGAGACTCTGCTTCCTCCGCCATATTCACCGGACCTTTCGCCAACCGATTATCACTTTTTCAATCATCTTCACAATTCTTGTGCGAAAAATGCTTAAAATCCGAGATGAATCGGCCTTCAATTTACTCCGTCGCTTCAAGAAATCCGGATTTCTACGCTAATGGGATGAATAAACTTGTTCCTCGTTGGTAAAAAATTGTCGATTCTTATGTTTCTTATTTCGATTAATAAAGTTTATTATCAAGGGAGTTACGATCTTTTGAAGTTGAACGTCATAAAACGACATTATATGCGCATCCACCTAATATCATTATATTGTTTTTTTTTCATTTTTTTCTCATTATCGAAGTTTATATTTCAAGAAAATCCTTTTTGTTTATTCAAAAGACAAATTTGCCTCAAACAAGGTACATTAGATGTAAGGGTCCCTTAATTAGGACCATCTCTACAGGAAATTAATTATGAAACTAGAAAGCTTTCCGGTATCTCGGGACATATACAGAAAAAAAGCGTGGAATATTGCTGTTCGTCGAATTAATGGAGTTATTTAGGCCGAAAGGATACCAGTGCTATGGGTTTGTAAAAGCACACTCCATTAAACTATGTGAAAAACCGGCACAATGATGCAATATTGCGACAGTGGATCAGTGGTTGGAGTATTTATGGCAGTTTGGGGCCTATTAGATTAGAAACTCCTTTTTTGAATCGTATCTAAGAGTGTGGGGAACAATTGGTAGATACGCCAACCGAGATATAGCTCTCATACTTCCGAATGATATCGAATGATGACTGAAGTACAGGGTAGTTTCAGATATGAGGTGCTATCTGGAAAGATAGACCGTGTCCACCTTCTTCGCAGCCTTTCTGGCTACGTATTTAATGTATCTGTTCTAATTCCTCTTGTCTGCGAATAAAAAAACGAAGAATTCGGAAGTTAAGCTCTCGGGTAGTGTTATTGGTTGTGGTAAGGTGTGGTTAAAAAAAGTGTCTTCAACTTGTTTAAGGAGAGAAGCTTAATCTGAGCAGCATTTAATGTTACAATATTGAGATCTGATGTCATAAATAGTTTAGTTGCTCTCTTGATTTCATTTTACTTCAACCGAAGTTCTCAAAAATCAAGAGCCGCCCTCTTGATAGGCCTACAACTTGGTGTCTATGTTCTTTATAAAAAAGATATCCAAATATTTCATTAAAGTTCTTCTTTCACATCTCAAACCCCGAGTTAGTAAAGAAGTTGCGAACATAATGTTCCTCTCCCCAAATGACAATATAAATATGTTATAGGATACCTTTCTAGTAGTCGCTTGGTATAAGTGGTTTCCAGGACCAGAATTACTCTAGTCTTGTGAAGTATCAAGTTTTGTGATTTTATTAGAAATAGCACAACTTGGTAAATATGCACTAGGGGACACTGTCTTGTACGCTTTACAGTTTTCTCCTGATTTAAAGTTCTATCAAGCATGCAAGTTCACTCCAGTAGGCATTTAAGTTCACTTAAATGCCATTTATTTTCTCTCTAGTAGGCGTTCAATTTTTCTCGAGTAGGCATCGAAGTTTTCTCGAGTAGACATCGAAGTTTTCTCGAGAAGGCGTCGAAGTTTTCTCGTGTAGGCGTCGAAGTTTTCTCGAGTAGGCGTCGAAGTTTTCTCGAGTAGGCATCGAAGTTTTCTCGAGTAGGCATCGAAGTTTTCTCGAGTAGACATCGAAGTCTTCTCGAGTATGCGTCGAAGTTTTCTCGTGTAGGCGTCGAAGTTTTCTCGAGTAGGCGTCGAAGTTTTCTCGAGTAGGCGTCGAAGTTTTCTCGAGTAGACATCGAAGTTTTCTCGAGTAGGCGTCGAAGTTTTCTCGAGTAAGCGTCAAGGTTTTCTCAAGTAGGCGTCGAAGTTTTCTCGAGTAGGCGTCGAAGTTTTCTCGAGTAGCCATCGAAGTCTTCTCGAGTAGGCGTCAAAGTCTTCTCGAGTAGGCGTCGAAGTCTTCTCGAGTAGGCGTCGAAGTCTTCTCGAGTAGGCGTCAAAGTCTTCTCGAGTGGGAGTCGAAGTTTTCTCGGGTAGGCGTCGAAGTCTTCTCGAGTAGGCGTCGAAGTCTTCTCAGGTAGGAGTCGAAGTCTTCTCGAGTAGGCGTCAAAGTCTTCTCGAGTAGGCGTCAAAGTCTTCTCGAGTAGGCGTCGAAGTCTTCTCGAGTAGGCGTCGAAGTCTTCTCGGGTAGGAGTCGAAGTCTTCTCGAGTAGGCGTCGAAGTCTTCTCAGGTAGGAGTCGAAGTCTTCTCGAGTAGGCGTCAAAGTCTTCTCGAGTAGGCGTCGAAGTCTTCTCGAGTAGGCGTCGAAGTCTTCTCGAGTAGGCGTCAAAGTCTTCTCGAGTAGGCGTCGAAGTCTTCTCGGGTAGGCGTCAAAGTCTTCTCGGGTAGGCGTCAAAGTCTTCTCGAGTAGGCGTCAAAGTCTTCTCGAGTAGGCGTCGAAATCTTTTTTTGAGTAGGCGTCGAAGTCTTCTCGAGTAGGAGTCGAAGTCTTCTCGGGTAGGCATCGAAGTTTTCTGGAGTCGACGTTCAATGTCTCTCCAGTAGACGTTTAATTATTTTCCAGTAGGCGTTCAATTTATCTCCTGTAGCCGTTCAATTTCTCTCCAGTAGGCGTTCAATTTCTCTCCAGTATACATTCAATTTCTCTCCAGTAGGCGTTCAATTTCTCTCCAGTAGGCATTCAATTTCTTTCCAGTACGCAGCAGAGTTCTCTCCTTAAGGATTTCAAGTTTTCTCCCAGTAGGCGTTCATGTTTTCTCCAGTAGGCGTTCACATTTTTTTCTAGTAAGCGTTCAAATTTTGTTTTTCCAGTAGGGGTTAGTTTTTTGTTTTTGTTTTTCCAATAGGCGTTCAATGTCCTTCCAGTAGGCATTCAAGCTTAGTCTAAGCGCACGGTTCGATTCTTTATTCGATTATAAGTCTTTAGAAAACTTTTCTAAATTGAAGAATAATTATTGCTAAAACATCGTGCATGTTTGTCTTCATCTGAAACTTTCAATTCGTGACCTGATGTCTCTATTCTCTCTTTAAAAGCGTAAATGCGTTTCCATTTTTTTTCTTTTAAAATTCTGTACACTTTTATTCTAAACGAAAAGTTTTTAAAAAAACACAAAAATCGAACAAACAAAAAGGTTTCTTATTTACTATGTGACCAGTAATGCTTGCGTTTGATACAAAACTTTAATTCCAGTCTGCACGAAAAGTAGTCGCGTTATTTCGCCGTATAAATTAATGCTGTGTAAAAAGGGAAACAGTTTTGTTCTGTTTTCTATAAAATCTATTTAGTTTTCATTAGTCGACCCGTTCTTTGCGTTGCATAGCAAAGTAAAGTTCAGAAAAAAAAAATAAATGAATAAAAGAACGCATGTCATCCAACTTGATAATTTGTGTTTATTTGCGACTTTGTATTTTTGTATGCATATGAAATAAGCTCGTCTCGTGGCGTGTAAAAAGGGCGCGAAGTGAGGAAAAAAGGTAGTTAACCAAATAAAACGGATTAATTCTCCTTACATCAAGTGGCTTAATTCCTTGTCTGGAGCGATTTTCATAAAAAATAAAAATAACATATTTAATTTTTCTTACATATATTATTAATTTGAGTCGTTATTATCTGAAATTTGATGATTTTTTAATGAAGTTTAGCAGGACACTGGTTTACCTTAATATTTAGGAAAACGTAGGGCTTCAGTTTTGCGAGGGATGGCAATAGTTGACAGTCAGTGTTAAATCAAAAAACGTTTGAAAGTAATTGTGGAATACAGTGTAACTCGTATATAAGACACCTCTCTTATATCCGGGTTACACTGTACATTAACACAGGCTTTAATTTGGGACTAGAGAAAATCGCTAGCATATCTGTTTTTTCTTAGGTTTATGTCTCTTATATTAGGGTTAAACTGTATAAGAGAGTAAGAAACTTATATGATAAGCACAAACAAAATTATCAGGTCAAAAGCAAGAGAATTTACGAAGTGTCTTCAATAAGGTTCCTGACACTTTTGTATAGGCACATTTATTGATAGTACAGAAATCAAACTCAAGATTCCTTCAAAATAATCTCCTCCGGGTGCAATGCACTTGTTGTACCGTTCCAACAACTTCTGTAAGACTCTATGGAAATCTTATGTGAGCGTATCAATTACCCTCCTCACAGCCTCTTTCATCTCAATTGTTTAAAACAACATCCTCTAAGGTTTTCCTTTAGCTTAGAGAGCAACAAAAAGTCTCAGAGAGCAAGGTCTGAACTAAAATGAGGGTGACGAACTGTCTTGATGCCATCTGGGTCAAGTAGTCTGTTACAAAGATGGCGTTGTAGACTTAGGCCAACTCGTACACACCTTATGTATTCTGTTCTTCCCGAATAAGTGTGTGTACTATTCCCACACTAACAACTCTGCCCATGGCTGTTCTTATGCATTAAATTCTTTATTTTTTATTTATTCATTTACTTTTTTTACATGGGAATTACCACTTATCAAAACCCGGAAGCCACTCGGGGATAAGGGTTATTTTGTGTACAATAATCAATGGGATATTATCGTAGTAATAGTTGGTATTTGAGATTTGATAAAATGTCTTACTTAAGGGGGCGATTAATCAGGAATTTGTTTATGCTGGACTTGAAGACATCCAAGTTGTAGCCAGGTGGGAAACAGGCAAACGGAAGAGAGTTCCACAGGCGTGCACTTTTCAGAAAAAAAAGCTATGTTCATAGAATCTACGTTTTGATTAAGGCACAGAAAAAGAGTGGGGGAAATTACTGACAGTGGTTTTAGCTAAATGAGTGTTTATCATGAAGGAATGCCGATCAACTGTAATGGTCTGACTTTTTTTCATGTATCTACACACCCCACCCGCATTATCCATCACAGACACTCGGCCTTTTTTTGATTTTCTCATGGCGCTCAAAATCTGATGCTGGATTAATGCAATGTAGCCTAAATGCTGTATGAAGCATTCTGTTACATTTTTTTTTTTCAAATTTGCAAACTTACTGAAGGCATCTCGTATTTAAAATTGTCTATTCTGAACGTAAACAATAGCGTAACAATTTCGTACGGTTCAAAACTATATCGTTTGAATTATCAATTTTTTGTAACTTAATTCTTGTTACAAGTTATTTTATGTTTAATTAATTTCATTACATGTATATAATTAAAAACTATTTCCTAAAGGTTTATTTGATGTTTTATGTATCTCTCCCATTAACCTCTTCCTCCAAAGTAAATTGAATTATCTCCCCTTCTATGTCACTCTTTTAAATTGGAAACAAATATAGTTAATGCGTATACAAAGATGCAAAAACACAAACTTATTCACCGTTAAAACTTAAATGAAAACTTAATTTTAAAATTCTATAATGTCATTGTGTAATTGACCTAAAAATTAGTGGTCAATATCATCTTATTCTCCTGCAACTCTATAATACGCAAGCAGGAAACCCCGAGGTTGTCCGGGATTAAATTAGGATCAAAGAATATTCCACACTTCCAATAATTTTGTCATTGAAATCAGTGAAATCGCCCGTTATTTAATCTAACCTACAGTTGATTTTATAAAATTACCAGCAGGCCGACCGGCATTGCCCGGTCGTAATATACGCTTAAATATATTTTGAGTAATGCAAATTTCGTATTAATTATTATATTATATTGGGCCCGTATAATATAAAGAAATTTATATGATCGCGGCACTGGATATGCTAATGTTTCAGTAAAATTGTCGGTTAAAACTGGAAGTTCTAGTCAGGCGATTAATATATGGTTGCTTTACAGAAGTATCCAGTTTAGGACTGGTTTCTTTTGTGGCAAGTAACAATGTATTATGTAAATTCATGAGGACATCTGGTTTTAACCGACCAATTGTCCGAAACATTAGCATGTCCAGTATCGTGACCATTTGAATTTGTTTATATTAAAGAATATATATATATATATATATATATATATATATATATATATATATATATATATATCTTGCTCTTCTTTTATTCAGCAGTCTTAATAAACGTAAGCTCCTGTACGTTTTTTTTCTCGCACCGGTATATATTGCACGTATATTCTTTACATTTTAAACGTATAACTAGTCGTTGTCAAGCGTTTTGCTGTCAATAGTCTCATCAGCGTGGCTAAATCCTCACCAAATTATATACCAGAAACGCAGTTACTGCCGCTTAGAAATTATTTTTTCGTGATCTCAAAAATAGGTAAGTCTCCTCTTACATTTAATGCAAAGGAAATTGTTGGTATTTTAAAATACTTTTCTGCTAATGTAATTTTCGATGAAATAATTTAATTTTAACATTATTTTTTTTAATTTCTTGAAGTAGCTTTTACTGATTTTCCAACTTCGACCCGCCATTCGCCGTCCTTTCTTCCCCATTCTGTTCAATTCCAATCGGCTTATACCTACATTTAAAGTTACCTAGTACTATCTTTGGATTCTCTTCTCAAATGAAGCGCGTTACTCACGAAGTAATTTGTGAATTTTTTGACACGATTCCTCGCGACGTTCTTAACTTCTTTTCGAACGCTGCTCTTAAGTTGCCGGAGCTTAAAAGAAAATCAATACGTCGTATCTCTTAATGAATGTCCGGTTTTGGCTTTCGAACGCCACCTTCTGCCACACATTTCGCGATTTGGAAACAAATGTTATTCGATAAGTCTCAGATATTTCTGCTTCAGTCGTTTTAGAAAATAAAAATAGAAGCTTTTAGAAACACGAAGATCACGTGATTTTGCGCGCGGAAAATATATTTGAACATACAAAGCGTAATAGTGCGTGCAAATACTGTGTACCACCGGGTTATAGCGATGGGGGATGAAGATAACGTTTCGGGACTCGGTTATTTTCGCCTTCATCAGATGTCTTGTAATATTCAGATCGTTGAGTGAAACAACTGTCAGTCGCTTGTTGAACTTCGTCAGAATTGTTTAATGAATATTGACATCTCTCTTTTTTATTATCTCTTCTTTTTCGGTTTAATCATAAGATCACAAGTCTGAACTGTTTCTTCAAAGTTTTAATAAATACTATAGATATATATGTATATATATATGTATATATATGTATATATATGTAATTTAAAGGAGATTAGAACAATAGTCTAAAGAGCTGAGTGTATTTTAATGTAACAGTGAAATTACTAGTTTAATTAAAATACAGGAAAGAGAAAGTGTTCGTTGTAATTTAGATATATAATACGCTCGATAGTTAAATGTCCTAGAGCTAATTCAATATTAAGTAATGTGATTGATAATTTAAAATATAAAATCAAATTATAATTAAATTAAAAATCCGTTTCATAAGAAGGAACAACAGCAAAATCAATTATCTGTACGATCGTTTCGGAAAACAATGCTTTTTATTGTAGTATACATCAAGTTACGTACAATAATTACATATAGTTTTTTTAATAAGCAAGGTCTCCTTGTCAGCAAATTTTGAAGGGTTTTTATTGAATTTAAAAGACACCATAAATAAACCTAGCATTAAAAGTGAGGCAGATGAAT
The DNA here is from genome assembly GCF_053919585.1 of Euprymna scolopes. Taxonomy (NCBI): domain Eukaryota; kingdom Metazoa; phylum Mollusca; class Cephalopoda; order Sepiida; family Sepiolidae; genus Euprymna; species Euprymna scolopes. The sequence goes on along the minus strand of NC_136519.1, from coordinate 85,835,113 downwards.
CTGAAAAAATTGAAATAAAAGGTCTGGATTTAGAATTTATAAGGAAATTAATATGGGTTAGAGATAGAAATAAATAGAGAAAAATATAGATTTCAATTTACATTATAAGTTTGGTTTAAAAATATATAGAGATATTTACCTTTTAATTTTTCGCTTTGAAATCAGGAACTATGGTAAAAATACTCATTTAGATGTTTGCTATAGCTTTTTATCTTATTGAATGATGAATTTTAAAAGGGGGGGCGCCCGTGCAATAAATTATTTCCGTTAGCGTATTTTTGATTTAAAGACGCTACGGTTTATATTTAGAATGTTGCTTGTGCAATTACATGTTGTAAGGGGAGATAATTGTCATGTTTTCTTTACTTTATTTATTTGAATGGGTTAAGGGAGATAATTAGTCTAACTTAATTTATAAAAAAAAATTGTAATCTATTTTTACTAATAAGAAATTTGTAATGATTTAAGGTGGTTTATATTTATTAAATTTAAACCAACGTTTATGACTGCATGTAAATATAAGCTCCTGTCTTGAATTTAATAGTATGGTTGTATTTTTTATATCTTCATATTTTAAAATTTTTAGGGTCTCTTTTGTACATAGTGCACAAAATTTATCTCCTGGTTTATATGATTTGCAAGTCTCAATTATTCGCCATTTTAAGTTGAAAGAAATATTGCTGCTTTTTAGTTGCCAAATATAGTTGGATAGAGTAGTTTGGTTTGACAGAGAGTTATTTTTATTCTTATGAAACGGATTTTTAATTTAATTATAATTTGATTTTTTAATTTTAAATTATCAATCACATTACTTAATATTGTATATATATATATGTATATATATATGTATATATATATATATGTATATATGTATATATATGTATATATATGTATATATAGGTATACATATGTATATATATGTATATATATATCTATATATATATAGGTGTATATATATGTATATATAGGTATATATATATATGTATATATAGGTGTATATGTATATATATATATGTATATATACATATATATGAAGAAGATTGTAACGTCTTGTAAGACAAGTGCCACACCATGAGCCCAAATGCCTGAGGGAGTATCTATAAAAAGATGATGATTTTACAGAGTCTTAGCTTTGTAGGACAGCTAAGTCTCTCTCTCGGTTCAAAATGTTAAGATCCAGCAACAAGCAAGAGCAAGATAGCCAGCAACAAGTTAAGCTGTAGACCAGCTTAATGCGGTTACTGGTCTACCGCTTTATGTTTTTTTTTAAATCAGAGATTTGCTTCTCTTAGAAAGGTTGCCTTCACCACGGCTTACGGGAGCCCTCTCCACCCCAACACATATATACATAAACACAAGTATAAATGGTGCTAGTTGGCCGTTGACCCTGAAAAAGGGCTCTTTCGCCCTTTGAAAGGTCTTTTTTTTAATCCTTCAGGGAGACTAGCCAACCTCCTCACCAAACAAGTCTGGTGGGGGAACCAGTTTAGTCGCCGGTGACCCGACCATGAGGCGGGTAGTACTGGGTTACATGGTACAAGTAGCATATGACATGGCCTGACTTTATATATATATACACACAGGTGACCAAAAAAATGGACCCGAACTCTAATTAGGCCCCGTTTCCTAGTGTTTTGTTGCCCGAATGAAATAAAATTTTGGTCATAACTAGTTTATTATATTCAAAACATCACACCAAAACACTAGAGTATTTGGCCTTTTTTCTCTCCGTTCTACAGCATATGTTCTAGATAGCCTCCATTTTGCTCCGTGCATTGCTTGAGGCGTAGTACGAAGTTGTCCATGACGTTCTTACAGACCGAATTGGTAATGGCTCTCATCTCCTCCCTGATGGCTTCCTTGAGTGCCGTGATGGTTCTGGGTTTCCCTGCGTAGACTCTGTCCTTAAGATAGACCCAAAGAAAAAATCTGGGCGGGGCTTAAGGCCGGGCTATGGGGTCCCCACTCAAAATCAGTCTTGAGACTGATCACTCGGCCTCCGAATTATCTTTCAGCCAATCTCGGAACAGGTTTGAGGTGTGAGAACTTGCTCCGTCCTGCTGGAACCAGAACTTGCTCATGAGCGACGGGTAGATAGTCTGAAGCTCACTCTTGAAGGTTTTGAGGACCTTCACATACCGCTCCTTGGTGACTGTCACTGCTGCGTCAGATTCTTCGGTTCTCTCTGGCATCGTTCAGGTTCTCCACAGTTCTATACTTCTCGAAGTGGTTCCGAATTCTGCTTTTAGATGAAGTTTTTCACATTCGAACTCACGCATGAAACCGTCCTGGGTTTTCTTAAACGAGCTTGTCTTGTAGTAAGATTTAACGCAGTGTAATATTTTTTCTTGGTGTGCTCACGGTCGTTGATTCTGCCACGTCCTGTAAAATAAGGGCAATCAGCGAATAAATAATGGAGATATCACATAAAGTGTACACGGGGCCCGTTTTATTTTGGTTACCCTGTATACACACACACACACATATATATATATACATATATATACATATATATACATATATATATATACATATATATACATATATATATATACATATATATATATCATACTTGTTTATTGTTATATAAACATGCTCACATCCCGCTGCTACAAATAGCCACTTGTTTCAATCAAACAACAGATATCATCAGGCAGCGACTTGACTATTCAAAAGTTCAATGAATAACTGATTATTCATTGAACTTTTGAATAGTCAAGTCGCTGCCTGATGATATCTGTTGTTTGATTGAAACAAGTGGCTATTTGTAGCAGCGGGATGTGAGCATGTTTATTTAACAATAAACAAGTATTATCGGCTCTTTTTATTGAGCACTATCTAACAACCTCGTTGAATTCATTAGTCCATTACTTTTGAATATAAAAACCCCGAGTATATACATATATATATACATATATATATATATATATATATATATATATATATATATATATATATATATGTATATATGTATATATATATACATATATATATACATATATTTATATACACATATATATACATATATATATACATCTATATATACATATATATATACATATATACATATATATACATATATATATATACATATATATATACACATATATATATATATATATATATATATATATATATACATTCTTCTAGCTGAAAACACTATTAACGATTTTACCCACTCTTTATCTGTGCCTAAACCTAAACGTAAATTCCATGAACAAAGATTGTTTCCTCGAACTGCACACCGGTGAGAATTCTCTTCGTTTTTTTTTCTGCTTCCAGCTGACTACAATCCAACGTTCACCTTAAATAATCAAATTTACAAAATTTACACTGCTAAGAATTCCTATGATAGTGTTCAATTGACTACTGGAAACTCTTAAACGTTTAACCTCAGGTGGCCTCCGGTACTTGATAAGTGGTAACTTCTTTATGATAAAAAAGAACTGACAAAAACGAAATCTTATTTTCGCAAAAGTCGTTAAGTTTGATAAAGAAAAACAAAGGTAGATATATGAGGAAAAACGTCAAAATGAAGAACCTTCTACAAGTCTATGATTCTTGAATGGAACTGCTAGAATAGCAAATGAGAGAAAACAGTTCGAAAATTACATGTAGTAATATTATTCATATAAAAGACTGAGACTACCAACGTAATGTATGAAAGATAGACGCTTTATACAAAGAGAAATGGAGTTAGATTAATGAAATAACAAATATACGGCATAGTGTGGAAGATAAAGGACTAATATATATGGAAACAATTTTGTGTTTACTGCACACGTTTTATGCAAATATTATGCAAGTATAAATCATGTAGAATATCTGCATTAATATAAGTACAGGTAATAGTTAACTAAAAATGATTATCCCATCAGAAACTCGAAAAAAACTAATAGGGAATTAATTAAAATGAATGTTTAAAAGAATATGCAAATTAGCTAGATCTTTTGCTAGTGAATGCATTTCCACAACCCATATAAAAGGCAATTGTATATTTTTTAAATAAATAGAAAAGAGGTGCACTTTGAAGATCTCTTTGCGCAGGCTCCGCGTCCAGGAGTTTGGCAACTATTTGGCTGGCTCGCCCCGCCTGGAGGCGGCCCGAGCGGCTGGTTGCGATGGTCGGGTTACAGAGTGTGAGGTCATAGCTGCTATGAAGCAGGTCGCCTATAACAGATCACCAGGACTGGATGGACTACCCTACGAACTTTACTTGAGGATGTCGCACATGTTTGTTCCGATTCTGACAGGTGTGTTTAACCACTGGTTTGACACGGGATCTATCCCGAGTCAGGTTACCAAAGGAGTGGTCACACTTCTGAAGAAGAACGACACACATGTTGGGGGGATGGATGATTTAGGCCAATCACGTTGCTGAATACGGATTTAAAAATCCTGGCCCGAGTGCTGGCGAATTGTTTGCAGATTGTTATCGCTGACTTGGTCGAACCGGATCAGAATTACGCTGTGAAGGGAAGATCAATTCAAAATAATTTGCATTTGATACGTACAGCCATAGAAAATTTAGAAGACGACACTGAAGCCGCGCTGATTAATTTGGATCAGTCCAAGGCGTTTGTTAGGGTGGATCATCGTTTCCTGATGGCTGTTTTAGAGACCGCCGGATTTGGATCCGGCTTCTGCAGATGGATTTCCATTTTGTACGCTCGGCCGACGGCAGTTGTGAAGGTCAACGGGGTGCGGTCGGCGCTGTTCGCGGTTTCTCGGTCGGTGCGAAAGGGGTGTCCGTTGTCGCCCTTGCTGTATGTCCTCGCGCTGGAACCATTCCTTAGGAAAGTGAGGACCAGGGTGGCTGGACCGGCCCTGCGCGGAATTGCTCTTCCTGGCGCTGCGCGAGCCAGGGTTTCTGCGTTTGCCGATGATGTCACCGTATTTGTTTCGAGCGTCGTTGATATTATTACGGTGATTAAGGCTCTCAAGCGTTATGAACAAGTTACAGGGGCCGTAGTCAATCTCAGCAAATCAGTTGGCCTGAGGTTGGCCGCTTGGCGGGGCTCGAATGCTTCGCCTGGCGCATTTGTCTGGACGGATGGCCCGGTCCGTATTCTGGGTGTTTGGTTTGGACCCGGTCTATGTCTAGATAAGAACTGGTCGGAAGTACAGAGCAAGGTCGAAGCGTCTGTCAGGGTTTGGCTTCGAAGGGGATTGTCCCTTAAAGGTAGGGCGGAGGCATGCGCCACTTATGTGTTTCCGCTGATCCTTTACCGATTGGCTGTACTTCCTCTGCCTGCGGTCCGCATGGCGTCCTTAACGCGTGCGCTTTTCTTACTGTTGTGGAATGAGCGACGGCCGCTTTTCCGTAGACAGGTCTGCACTCAACGTCTTGAAGATGGGGGCCTGGGGATGCCTGACCTGGCTAGCCACAAAAATGCCAAAAGGTTGGCGTTCCTGGGTAGAACTCTGATTGAGGAGTCTGATTGGGGTCCCGCGGTCGGTGCAGCTTTTCCCGACCTTATCCCCAATCATTTAATTGAATGCCAAAGAAGGCCGAGAGGGCAATCAAGATTCTTCAACGAATGCCGAAATGCGCTTAGAGCGATGCCAGGGTCCTTGGACCTTGCACAGCCTAGAAGGGCATTATATCGGGGATTAGTGGTGGGGACCGCTTCGGACCCGCTTGGGGAGCGGCTGCAGCTGTCGTAGGGGGAGGTTCGCTCTCTGTGGAATTGGGCGCCAGGCCGGGGATACCTTAACAATTCCGAATTTTCCCTGACCTGGCGATTGGTTAGAAACGCTCTACCCCTCAATGACATATTGTTTAGAATTGGTATGGTATTTAGTCCCTTTTGTCCACGGTGCGACGACGATAGCTTAGAAACCGTAGAACATGCTTTTTATACTTGTTCCAAGTTCCGTGAATTCTGGGAGTATGTCAGTGAGGTCACGGCTCGCATCGTCCCCGATCAGGTGACGATCCTGGATTTAGCATCCGTTGTCTACAACGCAGATCCCTTGTGGCCTAGGGAGGAACGAATGGTGTTCCTAGCGACCTTGGCCGTAGCTAGACTGGTAGTGTGGGTTTCACGCATAGAGATAGGGCGTGGGGGGGAGCCACCTTCTCATCGGGATCTGATTTTGTATTTTAAACACCAACTTAAAATCAAAATCAGATGCGATAGAAGGAGGTTATCTCGCTCACAGTTTAGTAGGAGGTGGATTCACACCGCTAGTTTATGTGCGTTTGTACGAAACAAGCTTGAGTACGTGTTCCCTGCCTAGGCATGGCACACGCCGACCGTAAAAGCAACCCCCAGACCAGATCAAGATAATCCTGTAGTGGATCAGTCCCTTAGCTAGTTGGTATAAATGAGTTCCATGTCCCCAATTTTTATTTTTAGGTGTTAGGATACCTCCAAAGAAGCCCAGTCCTGATTAATTTATTTTAGTCCCAACCCGTCCCGATGTTATTTTTCTTGGAGGTCACCGAATATCCCTTCCCCTCCCCTTTATTTTGTCCGTAGCTGTGCCCACTCCCTCTTAGGAAGTGCTCCCTTGTTTTCGGCCGATACCGGAAAACAGGAAGCATTTCAAAATCAAATAGGTAAGGATGGGTCAATACTAACACATTCACCGTTTAACGTTTTATTTGGTTCATTTATTTTTTATTACTGTTATTTTTCTTTATTTTGGGGTGTTTTTAAGGCTCTCATTATCCCCGCCCATCATCCGCATATATCATACACATCACAATTTCATCCGCATATATCATACACATCACAATTTCCATTTTGTCATTATTTCATTGTAAATATAAAGTTTAAAAAAAAAAAAAGCCATTGTATATAATTTTATTGTTTTTAATAAAAAAAAAAAAAAAAATTGTACATATTGTCATCTGGGGCTTTAAGTAGATCCAACTCCTAGAGTGAATGCGGTATTGTGGTGATTGCAACTAGTGATAGGGAATAGACAAGTGGACGACCCCCGACACCCATCTTCCCCCCACACCCTTTTTGGCCTCATGCAACATTTAAAAAGAATTAGTTGCCTGTTTTATATAATTTTAACCCTAAAATTCTGTAAAATTTGTGATTTTTCTTCTTAAATAAATATTTAAATAAATAGAAAAGAGGCTTGCCTTTATTTCCGTTGTCCTTGGCCTTCGGATCGGGATCAAAGTGCAGTATCTGTTCTGCAAATGCTGCACTTAAGATTATTTGTACCAGTCAATGGAGGGGAAACACTGTAAACTGGGACAATTATAATTTTTGGTAACCAGAGTGCCCCCTTTTTGCCTACTTTTAGGGGAGCTGGTTTTTACCCCACATTAAAAACGGCCTTGTGCCTAATTTGCTTTGGTGGGGAAGCAAATAAATACAATAAATAGAAAATAGGGTTTTTACTATGAATATCGATACACACAATAGAAACTCGAATGTATAGGAGTATAGAAGATAGATAGATTTTCTTGGCAGGACAACGTAATTGCTTTAAAAAATACTGCAGCGTGATTATTCCAGACTATCATCCTCATCTATTAGTTGCTGTTTCTCGACGTTTTGACATTTCATAGTGAGACGAAAAACAATTATTGAAGGCAGAGTAACAGCTGCGAATGCAGTTAGGAGATTTGGTGTTTCGATCCTGTCGCAGTTCCAACCTGACGAAGGGCATAGGAATAGTTTGTCGAAACGTCGTGAAACAACTATAAAAAATAAGGATAATATTTTGCAATAAATAAATGAATAAATAATAATCATATAACCGAACGTTCAACTTAATTAAATAATATATATGGGAATTGGCTACTCTGAAACAAATTTTGTCTTGTAAATGTTATCAGAAGAGTACGTGTTCTGATTATTTATTCCCAGGCATCGTTGAATGTGCTTCCTTTTTTTATTTTTAAAATGCTTGATTAAAGCAGAAAAAAATATTTTTTCCAAAACTTTCGACTTTCAAGGGGCATATTGATATGTGTTCTCGTAAAATATGCGCAGTTTTTCACTTTTTTTTGTAGTTTACCGTTTTTTTTTTTTTTGGTTAAACATTTTTTTCTGCTTTTTATTTAATAGCGTTTGAGATTCCAACGTAGATTGACAGGTGTTACACCGTCAACTTCTCCTGTACCTAGTCCACAGGGAAATTACTAGTTGGCGTCGTGGTTTTTGCCGTCAAATGCTTGATCGATTCGTCATGTTGGTTTTTGAAAAACTTTAATTTTTTGTTGTTGTTTTTTTTTCAGATCTGAAATCTACTTGTACATTGATATTTACAGCAGGTTTGCTAATTTTATTTCTTTCTTTCTCCAGTAAAGTAGACAGGAGGGCAGGTATAAGTTTGATGATAGTGTTTCTGTAGAAATTCCTGGATTCGAACTGAACTCATATTGCACTTCAGTTCGTGTTGTCAACATTTAGTCACGGTAACCCTCACACATATCACGTTTACTCTGTACCCGACTCTGTAACTTTCCTTAATAAGAATAGCGTTATCTTTCTCAACACATGGAGACAATCTGCCATTCGATACTCTATGGCTGGATTGGATAGCTTCCGTACATTCATACCTGATTTACCTCTGCACTCCATGTTTAAAAAGGAAGTGTCCTCTATAGTATCAGATCTGACCGAATGGTTAATTGTAGGCATAGACCAATTCATACCATCTAAAAAATTCCAACAAAAACCTAACAGCCAGCCATGGTTCTCCCCAGAATGTGCTGCTGCTATCGCGCACAGAAATCACTTTTTCCATAGCTACCAACGTAATAGATGCACTGAGACTAAAGCTGCTTTCATGACTGCCAGCAACAACTGTAAAAGAGTAATAAAAAAATGCAAGAGAGCTATATGCCCAGTCTCTTAAATCCAAGGTAGCTGATCAGCGGCTTGGTTCCCACCAGTTTTGGCAAATAAAAAATAGGATCCTGAACAGAAGTGTGCGTTCTATCACAACCATTATTAATGGACCAGAGGTAATCTCGTCAGCATCAGACAAGGCCAAACTATTTGCAAAGAACTTTGCAGCTAATTCTACCCTATGCGACGAAGGCCATCAACTCCCCATATTTCCTCCTATAACACAGAAAACGCTATCTACCTAACATACACATATCCGTGCATGAGGTCGCCAATCTAATCAAGAACCTTGATTCCAGTAAAGCAACTGGCCCTGACGGCATCCCAATTATAGTGTTAAAAAAGCTTCAACCAGAACTTGCTCCCATACTTACGACCCTGTTTAAGCGCTGCCTTAAGGAGAAGTGCTTGCCGACTCCCTGGAAGACCTCGTCAGTTTGCCCTGTATTTAAGAATTCAGGTGATAAGTCATCTCCCTCTCAGTACAGACCAATAAGTCTCCTGTGTGTTATGAGTAAGCTGCTGGAATCCATATTAAATAGAGAAATAGTCAACCACCTCAGCAGAAACAACCTTCTTAGTGACACACAATATGGTTTCCGTTCTGCAAGATCTACCGCGGATGTGCTGACGGTTATATCTCATAGGATTAGTTAATCTCTTGACAAAGGCTTCCTTTCTAGGGCAATTGCTCTTGACATATCAAATACCTTCGACAAGGTATGGCACAACGGTCTACTTCACAAGATTTGCAGCTCAGGTATCACTAGAAATGTTTTCTCAATCATTAAATCATTTCTCTCCGATAGGTTCATAAGAGTAGTGGTCGATGGACAAAAATCAGGGGCCTGCAGTATTAATGCTGAAGTCCCTTAGGGGTTAATCCTGGGCCCAACTCTCTTCTTGATCTACATCAATGACCTCCCTAAACACATGCTTAAACCATTCGTTGACATCTATGCTGATGACACGACCATCTACGGCAACACATCAAAGGGTGTAAATGACAAAGTTCTCTCTGATTCTCTCTCCTCTGGTCTCGGGCGCGTGGTTCAGTGGGGGAAGACGTGGCTGGTTACCTTTAATGCATCTAAAACCAAACGCCTATCATTGCATCATCTACGCTCTGATCCCCATCTGGCATCAATTGAGATGGATGACTCTTGTCTGGGTGAGGCCCCATGTTTTGGCAAGCTTCTGGGTTTGGCCTTTACTCCTGATCTGAAATGGAACACGTACATCAAGTCTGTTGCCAAGGTCGCTGGAAAGATGGTGGGATCCTTCTACCGCTCCAGAAGATATCTCACTAATGATACAATTCTCTTTCTATATAAAAGCAAAGTACGTCCAAGGATTGAATACTGCTGCCATATCTGAGCAGGGGCTGCTAAAAACAGCCTATCCTGCCTTAATCATACGGTATCACTGGTAGAATACTTAACATAATTAAATCCTTCTTAGATAAGAGAAAAATCCAGGTAGTCCTCGACGGTCGCACATCTAAACAATATGATATAAATGCGGGAGTGCCCCAGGGTTCTATCCTTGGACCTCTATTGTTCGTGATATTCATAAATGACCTCCCCGACAACATTGCCTCTGAGATGGGTATATATGCTGATGACACTACACTCTATGGCAGACACGACAGGAAGACGAATGAACACATTTCTAAAGAAATGGCAGAAACACTAGAGGAAGACCTCCAATCTGTAGTGGAATGGGGACAAAAGTGGTTGGTCGCGTTCAATGCTGCCAAGACTAAACTAGTTTCATTCAATAATTACAAGAAACCCTCTCTACCACCAATAGCAATGGCCAACGACTCTTTATCTGAGAGTCCATCTTTCAAACTCCTTGGCCTAACGTTCACAGGAAACATGAGTTGGAACAATTACATTGAAGGCATTGCCAGGGCCGCTGCAAGAAAGGTAGGCTCTCTCTACCGTGCTAGAAAACTACTAACACCCGAAAGTATTCTGTACCTCTATAAGGCCACCATTCGCCCATGTATGGAGTATTGCTGCCACATCTGGGCTGGTGCATCTGCTACTAGTCTCTCGCTCCTTGACAAGGTTCAACAGAGAGTCGCAAATCTGATAGGCCCTGAACTGGCATCTAAGCTTCAGCCTCTGTCCCATCGACGAAATGTTGCATCCCTCTGCCTGTTCTACAAGTATTTTAGTGGTGAATGCTCTGATGAACTGCAATCACTTGTGCCCCCACGACGCGAGCACCCTCGTCAAACCCGACAGGCTACTAGATCCCAGCCCCACACTGTAGAGGTCCCTAGATGTAAAAGATCTTTTTACTCCAATAGTTTCTTCCCCAGAACCGCAAGACTCTGGAATTCCATTCCAGGTCCCTGCTTCCCCAACAGTACTGACGTGCAGAAGTTCAAGTGTAACGTGAACCGACACCTTGCTGCCCAAATCCCTACATAGTACCCCAGTAGTTGTTGCCCCTGATAGTAGCCCCCTACACCAAAGTGGCAATTTGCCTTGTTTGGGGTGAAAATGTAATAAAAAAAAAAAAAAAAAAATAGAGTACAAAATAGACTTCGTGGCTTAATGTGGCATGCCCCTTTCTCTACCCTGCAACCTCTCTCCCACAGAAGAGACGTTGCGAGCCTATCCTTTTTTTATCGTAATTTTCATGGCAGGTGCTCGTCTGAACTCCAATCTCTGGTCCCCCCTCACCAATCTTTCACGAAAAACACCCGTCTAGCTGAATCCACTGTGAAAAATTTCCCCTACTCTTTATCTGTGCCTAAATCAAAATGTGGATTCCATGAACAAAGCTTCTTTCTTAGAACTGCACGCCTGTGGAACTCTGTTCCGTATGCCTGCTTCCCACCTGACTACATCTTGGATGTATTCAAGTCTAACGTTAACAAATTCCTAATGAACCGCCCCCTTAATAAACACTTAATAAAATCTCCACACTAACGTAATGTACTTGCAATAACCCTTATCCCTTAGTGGCTTCCGGGCCTTGATAAGTGGGGATCACCGTTTAAAAAAAAATTGATGTCCACGCAACTATCTCCGGTAACATATATATATATATATATATATATATATATATATATATATATATATATATATATATATATATATATATATATCTTCAGTAATATACAGGGTGTCCACAAACCCTGATTACATTATGTAGCCAGATTTTGTGGGCACCGTGTAGATCATATAGCCTGACTTTATAGGCACGTTGGCCGTGTGGTTTGTTCCTTACTAATAGTAAGATGGTTTTGTGGGCAGGTTCGAATCTCCCAACCAGCTGTAATCATAACTCTCTGCATTGATAGATTAATGAAAGGATTAAACATTACTGTCATAGGTATTTAAAAAATTATCATAGTAATAATAAAAAAAAAATATATATATATATATATATATATATATATATATGTATAGAGAGAGAGAGAGAGAGAGAGAGAGAGAGAGAGAGAGAGAGAGAGAGAGAGAGAGAGAGAGTCTGGCTACATAATTTACACGGTGCTCACAAAGTCTTGCTACATAATGTAGTCAGACTTTGTGGCACTCTCTCTCTCTTTCTCTCTCTCTCTCTCTCTATATATATATATATATATATATATATATATATTCACACACTCACATATATATAATCTCACACACACTCACACACATATATATATTCACACACACACTCACACATATATATATATATTCACACACACACTCACATATATATATATATGTATTCAGACACACACACATATATATATGTATTTTCACACACACACACACACACACACACACACACACACACACACATATGTATTCACACACACACACACATATATATATATGTATTCACACACACACACACATATATATATGTATTCACATACACACACACATATATATATATGTATTCACACACACACACACACACACATATATATATATGTATTCACACACACACACACACACATATATATATATATATGTATACACAGACATATATATATATATATATATATATATATATATATATATATAGTCATCTACATACAGTACTGTTTACAATGCTAAAAACAAGGCCGATAGGTATTAGTCGGGTGCTCTCGTGTAATGAATGAATGCTTGAATGTAGGGTTGACATGAAATTCTTAAAGATAAACTAAAATAACCGAAAAATGGGTTAGAATGACTTAAATAAATTAAAAGTAACTGACTTAGAATGACTTTAATGAACTTAACGATGAATTGAATTAGATTAGAAATGGCTTGAATGCTTAAAAAAATAACTGGAATCCTTCAAAAACAATTTGAATGATCTGGAGAATGACTTCAATTGATTTAAAACTGACTGGTTGTAAAGTGGGTGATCATTTAAATTAATACAGAAAAGTTATCCCCCACTTTATATCACAGGGTTACAAACATAAGTAAAGCATGTAGTCAGAACCCATACTACACTTTGATCTTGGCCAAAAAGCCAAGAAATGGATATTTATTTGCTCTCCCAATGAGCAAATGAGGCGCAAGGCCGATTTTTCATGTGAGGAGTGAAGAGGAAATGGGGATAAGCTCCCCGGGAAATAGGGGAGCTGCATAGTGACAATTGGTATGAAGGGTTGTCCCTACATTGACCAAGGTCTTATGTGTGGGGTTACTCCCACATATAATCTTTGCTTGCAGTATCTGCCGGAAGAGATGGTATTTATTTGCTCCCCCACCGAGCAAATTAGGCACAAGGCCGATTTTTAATGTGAGGAGTGAAGGGAGGGGGAAGGGAAAAAGGGGACCAGCTCCCGAGAGGTGGGAAATGGGAGCTGGTTAAAGGTCAGGCATGCGGGGCTGCCCCCACATCTGGTCTTTGCTAGACATAGCTAGTCATAGCTTGCAGTATCTGCCAGAAGAGATGGTATTTATTTGCTCCCCCACTGAGCAAATTAGGCACAAGGCCGTTTTTAATGTGAGGTAAAAACCAGCTCCCCTAAAAGTAGGCAAAAAGGGGGCACTCTGGTTACCAAAAATAATAATTGTCCCAGTATAGAGGGCCTCCCCTCCATTGACTGGTACAAACCATCTGAAGTGCAGCATCTGCCGGAACAGATGGTGTTTATTTGCTCCCCCACTGAGCAAATTAGGCACAAGGCCGTTTTTAATGTGAGGTAAAAACCAGCTCCCCTAAAAGTAGGCAAAAAGGGGGCACTCTGGTTACCAAAAATAATAATTGTCCCAGTATAGAGGGCCTCCCCTCCATTGACTGGTACAAACCATCTGAAGTGCAGCATCTGCCGGAACAGACACTACACTTTGATCTCGGCCAAAAGTTCAAGAAAACTTAAAAATCTAAGAAACGCATATATTAATAACAGATCTTTGATCTTACCAAAAGGGCCAAGTAAAAAAGTGTTACGGAGAGACCGACCGCCAGGCCACCGATCGACCGACGGACCGATAGAGTGACTTATAAAGTCGCTTGCTCGAGACTAAAAACCTGCGTCGATTTACACTAAGTTTTTCCATGACAACTTAAATAACAAATGGACATTTTCTTTTCTGAAACAAATTTTTTCTTGCAAAAGTTTTCAGGGGTTCGGGTTCTTTATTCTCAGGTATCGCTGAGTGTGCTTACTGTATTTTTTTGTTAAGACATTTAATTAAAATAGAAACGCCTTTTTTTTAACTCTCACTTTCAACTTATGCAATGTTTCACCTTTTTTACTTTGCTGTTTTTTTTTTATACACTTTCTTTCTTTTTATTTGATAGTGTTTGAGATTTTAACGAAGATCGACAGGTGTTACACCGTCAACTTTCTCCTGTATTTAGTCTGCTTGGCGTCCTGGTGTTTGGCGTCAATTGCTTCCGCGATGCGCCGTGTTGGTTTTTGAAAAACTTCAAAGAAACGTTTCTCTTTTTTAGATCAGAGATCGGCTTTTAGATTGATTTTTACACTACGTTTATAAATTTTAGGTATTTCTTACCCGAGTAAGTTAGGCATAAGGTCAGTTATGATTTGATGACAGCGTTACTGTAGAAATTACGGGATTCGAACTAGGCTAATCTCGCTCTTCAGTTTGTATCGTCATCTTAGTACCTGTAACCCTCAAACATATCGTTTTTACCCATGTAAATTATGCCTACATGAAAAATTTGCTGATGAGGAGACCTTGCTTACCAAAAAACTATATATAATTATTCTACGTAACTTGATGTATACCACAATAAAAAGCATTGTTTTCCGAAACGATCGTACAGATAATTGATTTTGTTGTTGTTCCTTCTTATGAAACGGATTTTAATTTAATTAAAATTTGATTTTTAAATTTTAAATTATAAATCACATTACTTAATATATATTTATATATATATATTTATATATATATTTTTTATATATATATTTATATATATATATATATATATATATATATATATATATATATATATATATACATATATACACGCACGTGCATCCCTAACAAAACATATCGCCACTTGGACGTAAAATGAAAGCGAATTCCAAAATCTAGCTTTTCGAGGGAGAAAAATTGAACGTAGAAAGCTTTCTAGCATTTAGGGGTCTCAACGGGTAAGAGGTAAGATTTCGTTGCTAAGCGTGTTTGTCTAGGGGCACGTGCAACGGGTTCATCAGTGCACATTCAATTAAAATGTTTGTAAAACTGGCAGAAGGCAGCAATTTAAGCGATGGGATCGGGATTTAGGTTTAGTTTACAAAGGGGAAGGGGCTATTCGATTCAAAAATCTTTTTTAAAACCCAATCGAAGAGAGGGAGGCGGGTGAAAGATGCACCAGTCAAGATGCGGTAAAATACCTCATGCAGTACAAGATGCTCGTTTTGTAGAGGTACAGGATACTCTCAGTGTGAGTAGTCTTCTAGCTCGATAGAGGGAACCCATATTCTTTGAAGCATCAACTTTATTTACATTTAGTGTGACCTTGTTTGGTCTATACTGTCCAACCAATTCAGGTCAAATATTAAACATCATGATTACTATATTGTCCTTTTGACTACTCTACACTCTTTAACGCTTATCCTTGAGTTGGCTATCGGCCTTGATAAGTGGTGACGTTTATGTAAAAAAAAATCATACACATATAATGCTACACTGCAGTAACCTGTCGTATTGACACATGCTACAAATCTGAAGGAGAAGAGGTATTTATTACTTATGAAATCAACTAGCAGCGAGACACGACGTTGTCCGGATTGAATGATAGTCTATTGATGTTTCGTACTCCTATATTTTTATTGTCATCGAAATTGGTGAAATCGCATTTTGCAAACAAAATTGATTAATTGCCTACTGTAGGTTGGGAACCATCGCGGTTCAAAATTCTCAGTCTCCCATCACCGCCCCGAACTGACTTAGTTCACAATACACCGTATTCTACAATGCACTGTAGAAAAACTCCTATATATGCTATTTTAATTAGATTTGTGTATATCGGATTGTATTAAAGTTCAAAATGCAAAAGTCAAGATTCATGGTACAGTACTGTTCT
>NC_136519.1:85763773-85813773 GCF_053919585.1 Euprymna scolopes | reverse complement strand
AAGTTTTGGTAGGTTGTTTTTTTTATTTCTTGTGAGTGTTTTTCATATCAGCATTTTTCAGGTTATTTAATGCCGAATCCAGTAATTTTAAAGACCATTTTTTTAATAGAATATATTTCTTTTTTTTTTTTTCAAGTCGGTTTCTATTTAACCCATAGTTGGAATCCTAACAGTCAACTCCTGGTCAGAGTGGACCTGGGAGCAATGGTACTTAAAGGGCGGCTCCGCACTCCTTACAGCCCGCAAGCTGGGACCTCACCACCGGGCATATTTTAAGGTCATATCCAGGAGCAGTATATACAAGAATTACACTTATTGTTCAAAGTTTCTCCGAGCAGGTAGAATAGATTACCGCCCTTGATATTCGTACTCTGAATATAAAACGTGATAGTCTGTAAAATATTGATGGATTAGTGTACATATAAAATGGAAACCGTTTTACCATTCGGAATTACTTTCGAACTCTATTAAATCCCGAGCAAAATTCCGTCAGGTGTGGTGCATAGATCCCCCCCCCATCTACGAGTAAATATATTCTTCGATAGTAAACCCCGAAGGTTTAATCGGATCGAATGCGTTATCATTCGTAAATGGTATCGATCCGGAATAGCATTCCAGGGTATTAATTTCAAGAAGATTATCAGTGGAAGTTTCGGGCGAAAGATACGGCAATTGATAGAGTTCCAGGCATGAGCTGCACACTAATTGATGTCTAAATCTATTGATGTGTATTAACTACAAGCAATTATAAAGTTGTGTGTGCGTAAATGGGGGGCGGCGTTGTTGAATGGATGTAGCAGCCGGGTGAAATCTTTGTATGTGCCAAACTTCGTATCCAAGAGAATGCGTAACCCATCTTTCATGTGCCTTGCCTAGTTTCTACCGACACCAATTAAACCAAGCCGTTCAGTAATGCTGAACCGAGCTTATTTATAAAAATATATTCTATTTGAATTGGCTTTGCCATTTAGTTACGACCTATTTTCATGGAAAGTGTTCGACTGAGCTTCAATCTATGGTCCCCCCTCGCCAAACTTTCACAAAAAACACTCGTCTAGCTGTAAACACTATCAATAATTCCCCTCACTCTTTATCTGTGCCTAAACCTAAACGTAGATTCCATGAACAAAGCTTCTTTCTTAGAAATGCACGCCTGTGGAATTGTCTTCCGTTTTCCTGCTTTCCGGCTGACTACAATATGGTTGTCTTCAAGTCTAACGTAAATAAGTTCTTGATGAACCGTTCCATATAAGTTATCAAATTTACCAAATTTTCATTACTATTGATTACTATATTGTCCAATTTCTACTGTACACACTTTAACTCTTATCCTTGAGTGGCCTCTTGGCCTTGATAATGTGGTGATGCCTATGTAAAAAAAAAAATTGAGGCACGACTAATATGCGAGAAAGCACGACTGCTGATGATGATTCCCTATTCGTGTTATTACAGCGCGTGAGTAGCGGCTATATGCACACACCGAACTGTGTGCGAAATGACGTCACGATAATGAAAAGGTAACACAGAAATAGAAATGGCTGAAAGAAGAAGTTATAGAAGACGATTACGTTAGAGATGTGGGTGACGTCACGGCCGTAACGAGAAATCACAAATGAGGAAATAAATGTCGTTGTTACAGAAAAAATATATATATTTGTTCTATGTTTCTTTGCAACGTACTCTGTGACAACGTGCTGTGCCTACATGTGTAAACCTATTTAAAGGTAAAGTGTGATATTGGAAAATATAAATAGCGACGATATATATATATATATATATATATATATATATATATATATATATATATATATATATATATATATATTAGACATCAAGGGGAGATTATACATAGATATATAAATTTTCAGAAAGTGAGAGATTGTATATAATAAATTCCTCAGCCAAACAACGTCTCAGTCCAAGAGCCATGACAGTCAAAGAACCGGAATCCCAGACCTGAGTTTCGCCCTCATTTGGGCTCATCAGTTAGACACATCCGAACTCAGGATTCGAAACCCGAGCCTCTTGCATGCAAGGCAAGCACTCTACCAATTGAGCAAACGCCCTGCACACAAGAATTTCAATTAACAAACACAGATCAAGCAAACCGCGCCGAAATCCGACTGTGAAATGAAACTACTTCGTCTCAACAAGGGACGCGGTCATCCAACCAGCTAATAACCCCAAGCTATATATAAATACTCGTTCACATACACTTTTCACGATAAAGCTAGAACCCAGAATTAGATAGAATCGAGTAATTGCATCCACAACGGACAACGCCGGTCCCAAAGTGACATGTTCCGACGTAGGCGCGAACCCAGGTCGTCGCACGCATGAAATGTGCAATACTGACGACCTAACCATATGGGGCACAGCGCAATCTATTGGCTATGCCTCGATTTTTAAATTCTTATATTTTTATGCCGTTCTACATTCTACAAGGTGACAAGTAACGCGTCCTATACAACTAAGATATTTACTGCTGGTATGCAGGCGGTCGATATTACATCTACAAACATTAACTGAAATTAGCTGACTCCCCAGACACGATTTCGGAACAACCTATTTGATGAGGGGCATCACGTCCCTACGAAGGATGAACCGCTTTGTCTACACATATTAGAAATTAAGAGGAGATTATAGATAGATATATAAATACCCGTTCACATACACTTTTCACAATAAAGCTAGAATCCAGAATTAGATAGAATCGAGCAATTGCATCGACAACGGACAACGCCAGATATATATATATATATATATATATATATATATATATATATATATATATATATATATATATATATATATATATATATATATATATTTCTGTAGAAATATATTTTTCTTATAACATATATCAATCCTTGTTTAAGAAGCTCAATGTTATTACAGGGCAATATAGAGAATAAATGACAAAACGTTATATTCCAAAATCCATGATGTTGACAATCTTATTATTTATTCCTTTAAATGCAGTTGACTTATAAAATTCTTGACAGTATCTGTGTCGAAGCGCAAAGGCAATCACTTAATAAATAAGTAATATAATAACTAAGTGGTTGCTTTTGCGCTACGAAACAGAAACCTTCAAGAAGTGTATAAGTCATATTAACTAAAGAAATAAATTATAAGATGATCAACATCATGTATTTTGAAATATAACTTTTTGTCATTTACACACTCTCTCTCTTTCTCTCTCTCGCATTCTCTCTCTCTCTCTCTCTCTCTCTCTATATATATATATATATATATATATATATATATATATAATTTGAGGTTGCTATTTTCCAAAGGTAGGGTAACCAGTGAAATATAACGAGGATCATACAAGAGTGCTCAATACAGAGGTAGAGCAGGTTACATTTGTCTTTACATAAGCAGTAGTTTGTTGCTACACAGTCATGAGCATGTTTCGGTCTACTAGAGTCTCTGGTTAGTAAATACTAGTAGACCGAAACATGCTCATGACTGTGTAACAACAAACTACTGCTTATGTAAAGACACATATATATATATATACATATATATATATATATATATATATATATATATATATATATATATATATGTATATATATATATAAAATAGCATTTACAATAAAGTTTACCAAGGTAATCCAAAAAAGCAAACTTAAAATATATAGTAATTTGACCCATTAATCGCTAGATTTCTGGCCAAAAACCAACCACATCGATTTTCCCAAATCTCAGTAACCGGTATATCAAATTTCGAGTCTGTAGACTGACAATTTACAGAGTTATTATATATAGGAAAATGTACACAGAGACACAGACACACAGATACATTGATACACAGATACTTTCACTTATATATATATATATATATATATATATATTTATACATATATATATATATATATATGTATATATATATATATAAGCTTGATAAGACACTGACAGTATTCAGATGAAAAAATCCTGATAGATGTTTACTTGAAGTAATACTTTCAAGGAGATACTAGCCAAAAAGAAAAGCTCAATATTTAAGAATAGAGCAATATATAAGTTTCGTGGCTAAATTTTAAATTCTGAAAAAAAAACAATATATAGAGACATATATTCAATTTAAGAATTCATTGTTTATACTTAAATTCTACTATATGAATTTACTTACTTTTTTTTCTGAAATTGCAGATACCGACCTTCTTTTCCCCTTAAATATTTTTTTTAATTTTTATTTTTTATTCTTATTTTATTTTATTTCATATTATATTTTATATTTTATTTTTATTTATTTTTTATTTATTTATTTATTTATTTTTTTATTTATTCTTTATTTTCTATTTATTTATTATATATTTATTTATTTATTGTTATTATCCTTTTTATTTTTATTTTTATTTTTATTTTTATTTTCCTTTTAGTGGCGTTTAACAACTCTAGCTTACATTTTTTTTTAGTGATGACCTGTACATTTTAGTTGACCTATATTATTTTGCCCTATATATATTTTCGCGCCTTAAACATTTCCTGTCTGGGTCATTTTGACTTTTGTTTCCTTTTATTTTATATTTAACTTAATCATTTTTTTCTCTCCTTTCTCTTCCCAGATCTTTTCTTATTTATAGTTATGTCTCGGAAGTAGAGTGAAAAGCACACCTTATTTTTCTTTTATTAATATTTTGTTTTTCCTTGTAAACATGTTTGTGAATTATTCCATGGATTTCTGCCATTGGATTTTTATGGGCCATCATCTTCTAATTACGAGTTTTCCATTTGGATTTTACCGTTACTGGATTTTTTTTTTTATCTTCCACCAGACTATCCATTAATGTGTAATCACATTTTTCTTTACCATATTCCCTCTGCTTAACTTATTTTATTTTCAAGTAAGATCTTTGACTAACTTGTTGTTTTATCAAATACTTCTGCATGCAACATCCGATCCCGCATTTTGCTAATTCCTACCCTCTGAAGAGAAGGAGAGTATTTCTTCGAAACTCCGCGGATTAAGGACTATCCATTTATCTAGTGTTTCCTTTTCAGATTAAATATGTTTTTAACTCATTTCAAAGTGTTTTTAACATATTTTATTAACTGTTTGCTCATATATATATATAAATATATATATATATATATAAATATATATATATATATATATTAGAACATGTGAACCGTTCATGATTTCATATGCAATTTATTATTAGATTTTTTTGAGTTGACTTAGTTAGTACTAACACTTTTTTTCGTTTTTAGGAAAGAACAATCTTCTGTAGCAGAACAAACTTTCGTTTGCTGGACGACGGCAATTAAAAACGAATAAGTTATTACATTAAAAAACTAATTATATTCAATTATAATTGCATATACTATAAAAGGTAACGATTATGCCAGTTTGAAGATTGATAATTTCCAAAAAGATTGCCCTGGAAAAATTTCTTGTTTGTTTAAGAAAATTAGATAACAGAGATGAAGAAAAGTGTTTTTACTCGCGTGCAACGACTCTATACGTCACTCCGTCGGTCTGTCGGTCGATCTGTCCGTAACACATTTGTGCTCGGCCTTTTTGGTTAAGATCAAAGGTCTGTTGTTAATTGATGCTGTTCTTAGCTTTTTAATCGTTTCATTGGCCTTTTGGCCAAAATAAAAGTGTAGTATCTGTTCCGGCAGATACTGCAAGCTATGACTAGCTATGACTAGCAAAGACCAGATGTGGGGGCAACCCCACATGCCTGACCTTTAACCAGCTCCCATTTCCCACCTCTCGGGAGCTGGTCCCCTTTTTCCCTTCCCCCTCCCTTCACTCCTCACATTAAAAATTGGCCTTGTGCCTAATTTGTCCGGTGGGGGAGCAAATAAATACCATCTGTTCCGGCATATATTGCAAGCAAAGACCATATGTGAGGGAACTCCACATATAAGACCTTGGTAAATGTAAGGGCAACCCTTCATACCAATTGTCAATATTCAACTACTTCACTCCCCGTTAACTCCTCACATTAACTCGGCCTTGTGCCTAATTTGCTCGGTTGGGGAGCAAATAAATACATCTTTTCTTAGCCTTTTGCCCAAGATCAAAGTGTAGTATCTGTCGGTCAGATACAGCAAGCAAAGACCATATGTGGGGACAGCCACACATATAAGACCGTAGTCAATATAGGGACAACCCTTTATACCAATCGTCACTATCAAGCTCACCTGCTCCTCGGGGGTTTGTCCCGATTTCCCTTCACTCCTCACTTAAAAGATTGGCCTTGTGCCTTATTTGCTGGGTTGGGGGCTATTAAATACCCTTTTCTTTGGCTTTTGGCCAAGATCAAAGTGTGGTATCTGTTCCGGTAGATACTGCAAGTTAAGACCATAATTGGGCAACTCCACATATAAGACCTTGGTCATTGTAGGGGCAATGCTTTATATCGATTGTCACTATCCAGCTCCTTTACTTTCAGGGCAGCTGGTCCCCATTTCCCCTTCACTCCTTACAGTAAAAATCGGCCTTGTTTCTAATTAGCTCGGTGGCAGAGCAAGCAGATAAATCCCCTTTTCTTGGTCTTTTGGCCAATATCAAAGTGTAGTATCTGTTCCGTCATATACTGCAAGCAAATACAAGCGGGGGTGACCCACACATAAGACCTTGGTCAATGTAAGGGCAACCCTTCATACCAATTGTCACTATCCAGCTCCCCTACTCCCTGGGACGTTGGTCCCCATTTCCCCTTCACTCCTCCTATTAAAAATCGGTCTTGTGCCTAATTTGCTCGGTGGGTGAGCAAATAAATACTAACCCCACATATAAGACCTTGGTCAATGTAGGGGCAACTCTTCATACCAATTGTCACTATCCAGCTCCCCAACTCCCCCGGGAGCGAGTACCCATTGCCCCTTCACTCCTCACATTTTAAACCCACCTTGTGCCTAATTTGCTCGGTGGGGGAGCAAATAAATACCAACCCCACATATAAGACCTTGGCCAATGTAGGGGAAACCCTTCATACCTATTGTCACTATCAGCTTCCCTACTCCCTGGGGAGTTGCTGCCCATTTCCCCCTAACTCCTCATATAAAAATCGGCCTTGTCCCAAATTTGCTCTTTGGGGGAGCAAAGAAATACTTTTTTCTTGTCCTTTGACCTGTATCAAAGTGTAGTATCTGTTCTTACTACATGCTGTACTTATGTTTGAACTTTTTGATATAAAGTGAGGATAACTTTTCTGTATTAATTTAATGTAAAATGATCACCCATTTTACAACCAGTCAGTCTCAAAGCCATTCAAGTCATTCTCCAGATCATTCAAGTAGTTTTTGAAGGAGTCCAGTTATTTTTTAAGCATTCAATTCATCCTTAATTGTATTAAAGGCATTCTAAGTCATTTACGTTTTTTTTTATTTAAGTCATTTCAGCCCAATTTTACGGTCATTTAATTTATCTTTTAAGAATTTCATGTCAATCCTATATTCACGCATTCATTCGTTACGCGGGAGCACGCGACTAATGGCTATCTGCATTGTCCTTCTGTGCAGTCAAACTGTTCGAGCTCCTCTCGTTGTTCCAGTCATTTTTTCTTTCAATTATGCTCCTCCTTTTAGTAAATTCTTTTTTTTCTTTTTTTTAGCACCTTCCAGTAAATTCTTCTACTTTTCAAATGCTCTTTTGTTTTTCTAGTGCTTATATGTAGCGTTTCCTTTAGTAATTTGTATAAAGTCACTTTTGCAGAATGCATAAAAAGTCTTGATAAGGATGTTTCCAACATTATTTGTAAAGAAAATTCATAATGCAAATGTGTCTCCATTCTAACAATCTTCCAAAACGTAACAATTCTTTTTTCAGATGAACCCTAAGCTGACACATTATTGTATGTTTTTATAAATAAAAATTTGTGTATCCAAGCAATTATCGATAACTCGGATGCATTGTTTTTAAGATCCGACTTTGAATGTACTAACGATTTAATTTCATATATTAAAGAATTACACTTATTGTTCCAAATGTTACAAGTGTCCTCGATCAACTAGAATCGGTTATCTCCCTTGATATACGAACTTTAGATATATGATGTGATAGTCCATGAAACGTTTCATCAATTAATGCGCGTATTCAATCGAAACTGTTTAAACATTCGGGATTACTTTCGCTCTCTACTGAATAACGAGCAAATTCTTGTCAAGTGCAACGCATAGATTACTGTCTTCTGCGATTTAATATATTCCTCGATAGTAAACCCCGAAGGTCTACACGGATCGAATACGTTATCATTCGTAAAGGGTATTGATCCAGAATAGAATCCCAGGGTATTAATTTCAAGTAACTTATCAGCAGATATTTCGGGCGAAAGATGCGGCAATTCATAGATTTCCAGGCATAAGCAGCACGCTAATTGAGGTGCAACTATATGGAATTGCATTTACATCGAGCAATTATAAAGTTGTGTTGCGTTGGTTGGGTCCGTTTTTAAATGGATAAAAAGGCCGGATTCTAGTCGGCTACGTGGCAAGTTTCGTTTCCTGTAGATTAAGTGACATATCTTTCAAGCACTTCAGCTAGTTTCTGCCGACACCATAAAAAACAAACCGGTCAATATTTCTGGAACGTGCTCACTTATAGGAATGTTTCCCTTAGAATTGGTTTTACTATCTATGTGCGGCAAATTAAGGTACGATAAATGTACGACTGATGATTTTTTCTAGCTGTTTTGTAACCGAACGTTTATGGTGGCTATATGCAAATATTATGTGCGAAATAACGTAAAAGTAAGGACAAAGGAAAAACTATACAAAGCAGGGAAGGAGCACGTTAGCGAAAACGATCACCTTAGCGACGTGGTTGATTTAACGGTCGTAACGAGGAGTTCCGCGTATCGGGAAGATGAGTTTAAAAAATGATGTCGACTTTTTACTTAATCTATGTTCCTTGCAACATAATTTGCCACAACGTAAACGGGTATAACGGGTATAATAAGATATTGTAATAGAATGGCTATATATATATAATGTGTTTATATATGTGTGTGTATGAATATATATGTGTGTATATATATGCGTGTGTATATATGTATGTGCATATATGTGTGTATATATGTGTGTGTATATGTGCGTATATATATGCACGTGTGTGTATATATATGTGGGTGTATAAATATGTGTATATGTGCGTATATATATGTGTGTGTATATATATATGTACGTGTATATATATGTGTGTATATATATACGTGTATATATATATATATATATATATATATATATATATATATATATACATATGTTTGTTTGGTGAGGAGGGTGCCTAGTCTCCCTGAAGGATTAAAAATAAGACCTTCGAAAGGGAGAATGCACCCTTTTTCGGGGTCAACAGCCAACTAGCACCGTGTGTGGTTGTGCGTGTGTTGAGATGGAGAGGTCTCCTGTACGCCGTGGTGAAGGCAACCTTTCTAGGAGGAGCAAATCTCTGATTAAAAAAAAAAAAACATAAAGTGGGAGAGCAGTACCCGCATTAAGCTGGTCTGCAGTTCTAGTTGTTGCTGGCTATCTTGCTCTGGCTTGTTGCTGGATCTCAACATTTTCAACCGAGAGAGAGACTTAGTTGTCGTAGAAAGCTAAGACTCTGTAACAGCGTCTGTGTATAGATACTCCCTCGGGCATTAGTCTATAAAAGTGGTTCTGTGTAAATGGAAAAGTTGTGACGCATGGAGGCTTGAAATGATGAAGCACGTAATAATTGATCTCAATTACCATCTTCAGTGTCATGCCTGCTTGAGAGTGTGAATTCAGCGGTAGGACTAAAAAAACATCATTTTTGGGTTCATGGAGTTTAAGTGTCTAAGGGAGTGGCACTCGTCTTACAAGATGTTGCAATCATCATATGTGGATGTGTGTGTGCACGCGCGTTAATGGCGACACTCTGCACTGATGATTCCCGAAAGTAAAAAACACTAGTGTCTGTAGGCATTTAATAATTATTATAGTAAATATTAATGCCAGCCCTTTTAAGAAATTGTTGCTTATCGTTCAGCACTTTCAGTTGTAATAAAGTCGATGAATGCTTATACGCGCAGATTGTCATGTGATGATTAGATCACACTGACTGGCGTTAAAAAAACATTTAATAAGCATCAATGTTTAAGTTTCAACTGTATCTCCCGCGGTCCGCGGTAGCTGAATGGTTCTTTGCTATTGAAGCCAAACATGACTTCTGTTGCCGGGCTTCGAATATATGGGATGGCGTCAATCGTGACACCCTGCACTGATGATTCGCTGAATCATTAAACACGAGTGTTTGTGGGTATTTAATAATTTTTATAGTAAATAATAATAATAATAATAATAATAATAATAATAATAATACCAACAACAACAACAACAACAACAATAATAATAATAATAATAATAATAATAATAATAATAATAATAATAATAATAATAATAATAATAATAATAATAATAATAATAATAATAATAGTGCTTTGAAAATAATATATGAAAAAATTTAAGCCAAGTCGTTTTTTCTATTTATCTGCATGGAATAATCCATTGGGCAGTATATCATTATAATTAAAACCCCAGCTTGTGTCAATGCCTATAAAATGGACTGTTTCAGAATATTGCACTGGGCTGACCTTCATAATCATTTAAAGATTTTGTGAGTCAGACTTAAGTTTTTCACGCAAGCCTTTTCTTTATCAACAAAAAGAATTTGTTAAATTGTTCTCATACTCCATAAATCCCAGTTGCATATATACTTTATATACTTATGTTATTGTATATATATTTTTACACGAATTCCAAAATAGTCGTATGTCTCCAAGTATTTGCTCATTCATGACACTATTTATGACATTAGTAGATAGAAGAAAAACAAAGATCAGAAAGAGTTCCACAACCTTGCAGTCCTAGGAAAGAAGCTATATTACAATGAGGTGTTAAAAGAGTGAATTGATGGAGATCACTAGACCAATGGATCAAATGAGCTGAAACAAAGGGAGCAGGTAATAAATCAGACAATTATGAGGAACACATGCAGTAATAATAAAAATAATATTTGTAGAAAGACTGAGACTAGCAACATCACGTATGATAAAAGCCAAGTACGTCCAAGGATGGAATACTGTTGCCATATCTGGACAGAAGCTGCCAAAAACAGCCTATCATGCCTTGACAGAGTACAAAATAGACTTCGTGGCTTAGTGGGGGATGCCCTTTTCTCTACCCTGCAACCCCTCTCTCACAGAAGAGACGTTGCGAGCCTATCCTTGTTTTATCGTTATTTTCATGGCAGGTGCTCGTATGAACTCCAATCCCTGGTCCCCCCTCGCCAATCCTTCACGAAAAACACCCGTCTAGCTGAATCCACTGTGAAAAATTTCCCTCACTCTATATCTGTGCCTAAATAAAAACGCGGATTCCATGAACAAAGCTTCTTTCGAAGAACTGCACGCCTGTGGAACTCTGTTCCGTCTGCCTGCTTCCCTCCGGACTACAACTTGGATGTCTTCAAGTCTAATGTTAACAAATTCCTAATGAACCGCCCCCTTAAGTAAACACTCCATCAAATCTCCACACTAACGTAATGTACTTGCAATAACCCTTATCCCTGAGTGGCTTCCGGGCCTTGATAAGTGGTGATTACTGTGTAAAAAAAAAATGTGGAAGAATGGTTATGGTGAAAAAGAAAGTGTGGAAACCAATCAAATTACAGATACGATTCTTCAATTTATCAAGAACTTTCAATTAGGACACAGATCCACCAACCTAAACACGACAACAATCAAGTCCCTAGTAGATTTGTAGAGATAGAGAATAGATTTGAATGCGGGGAAGTGTTTAGAGGGATAGTTAATTGTTCCAGAGGAGATTTACTTGGTTGAGGAACGTCCTGGGAACGAAACCAGCTCCACGGGTATTATAAACGATATCAAACAATAGGCACATAAAACGGGTCGATGTGTCGTCGGCGATAACCGGTTCGCATAGGTCGTTTTCTAGTCTCCATTGCGTCGTCACAGGGGGAATTTCCATCGTCAGCAGAGACCGCATACTGAAATTTAATGCTTGTATAGAAAGAGCGCACAAATGCATTTTCATAAGAATATATAAGTTATTCCACCTTTAACACTGGCGGGGAATATTTTTATAAATACCAGTTAAAACCAGACACATGCAGCTAAGACTGTTATGTCGCGTCCGTCCATCCCAGAATGCAAGCTTCAACTGTTTAAAAAAATAGAATTATATTTAATCTTCTCTTTCTTCATTGAAAGAGGAAGAAGGGGAGTGGAACAGAGAAAGACAGAGAGAGAGAGAGAGCGACAAAAAAGAGAAAAATATACATTGATATAACATGATGATGATGATGATGATGAGTTCATCGGGTTTGACTTTTTGTTTGCTAGGATCTCAAATCGTTTTGACTTAGTTGAATATTAACAAACGACTGTCATTCAATACTCTAAACTTCCAGAACCCACAAACACCTACTTAACATATCTGCACCTCACAAGTACAAGTTAGGCATAATGGTTCATTAATGTAGAAGTCCCCCAGCCCCCCCCCCCAAAGGGCGCTCTATATTGTTCCCCACTTGCGTGAAAGTTTTATTCGTTTTTTTTAATTTGGTTTTGTTATTGATGATCCGTTTTACTTAAATTTCTTTTATTATTCGACAAAGTTCTGATCAGTATAACATACTTCAGGTGCTTCTTGTCGAGATCAGGAATCTTTTTGTCGAACTCGTCAAACTGCAAGGAGTTTCGAACGGAACCTTATATTTGATACACGTCTCTAGGGAGAAGACCTCAGTTCATCGCAATTGTATTTTTTTTTGACTATCCTAACTTCAACTTCCAGAAATATAACTTTTAGAAATAAATATTATCATTTTATTTACTGTGCCACAGGTACTTGTGCATTTTGTTTGTTTTTTTTTTTCGCATGCACCCCGAGTTTTATAAAATACATGGTCTAAGATTACATTATCGTAAACGTTTTGAAAATAACATAAGTTTTTAGAATTTAAATGATTCGTCTTTTTTTCGCGATTTTTGTTATTAAAAAAAAAAAAAGATTATAAAATACATATTTATTCGCATTGTGTTTATGCCTTGATACTTACAAGTCCATAAATAAATTAAATTTATGCTTTTAGTATTATTTATTTTTCATGTAAAATTACTTGAAAATAAATGTTATTCTCTTTTACCTTTGTTTATTTATTTCAATTATTGCAACCTGTGTTTTAGCGCCTGTAGGGAACGTGTTTTTAAATGAAGAATTTCAGGAAAAAATATAAGTGAAGAATAGCACGCACCTGCTCATAAACGTATTAGGGAAAAAATAGGTGCTCTGTTTTTCAAGTATCCAAGGAAGATTCTATAATTAATTCTTTTCGGTTTTTGCATTTTAGGAGATGAAATATAATCTCAAGTATATTTTTTTTAATTTCATAATGGCTATTTTTTAAATCCATCGATATTAATTCTGAAGCTTTTTTTTAATATTTATTATATTTATTTTATATTTTTATAATTTTGTATCTATTTTTAATTTTTATATGCATATTTTTATATTTATTAAAGTTAATAATCTCATCTTCTGTTTTGATGAAATATTTTTTTCTGTTTTATAAACTTTTCATTGTGAATGCACGGAATAACCTCTTTCCTTGTATTCCCTTTTGCGTTCGTCGTTATTTTTATATTCGTTTTTGTCACGCATTGAGCTTCCCTTCTAAAATATTCAAAACATATCCTGGTATAAAAGTGAAAATATTAAAATATAAAATAACTAGTGACGCAACAGAAAATAGTGATATGTTAATTTGTTCGACCATCTCTAAGAGTTGCGCTGTTCTATGAGAATGAGGTTGTAGGGAAGAGAAAAGGGCATCCACCACTAGGTTGCGAAGTCTATTTTGAACGCTGCCAAGGAAAGAGAAAGTCTTTACAGCAGCTTGTGCCCAGATATGACCAGAGTGTATTTATTTGCTTCCCCACTGAGCAAATTAGGCACAAGGCCGTTTTTTAATGTGGAGAGAGAGGAAGGGGAGGAAAGGGGGGGGGCAAGCTCCCGAGAGGTGGGAAATGGGAGCTGGTATGTAACTGTTGGTATGAAGGGTTTCCCCTACATTGACCAAGTTCAGATATGTGGGGTTACCCCCACATATGGTCTTAGCTAGCAGTATCTGTCGGAACAGATGGTATTTATTTGCTCCCCCACCGAGCAAATTAGGCACAAGGCCAATTTTTAATGTGAGGAGTGAAGGGAGGGGGATGGGAAAAGGGGACCAGCTCCCGAGAGGTGGGAAATGGGAGCTGGTTAAAGGTCAGGCATGTGGGGTTGCCCCCACATCTGGTCTTTGCTAGTCATAGCTAGTCATAGCTAGTCATAGCTTGCAGTATCTGTCGGAACAGTTACTACACTTTGATCTTGTCGCCTGGGCCCTGGAGGGCGAAAAATGGTAGAGAAATGCATCATCATTTAGCAGTAGCAGTATAATGATCCCACAATTTTCCCAGCGACATTGGCAACGGATTTGATGTACGTGCGAAACTTAGATCAGGAGTGTATGAATACTTATGTATTGTATGCGCACAGATACTCGACTTTGCTCGAGGGCTTACGACAATAACCGAAAAATCCAATCGCAATCTTAGGAAGGCTTTAGCAATAAAAAGTAATAACTAACAAACTGCGACATAAAAGTAATAACAATTTCTAATAATGGTGCTCACAATACAAAGATAACAGAAATGAAAAAAAATGGACGTTGCGAACCTGTGTCTGCTTTATCGTTATTTTCATGCCAATTGCTCGCCTATGCTACAATCTATATCCCCCTCGCAAAATTTCACGAAAAACACTCGCCTAGCTGAGACCACTATAAATATTTTCCCCATTCTTTATATGTGCCTAAACCTAAACCTAGATTCCTGGAACAAAACTTCTTTCTTAGCACTGCACACCTGTAGGACTCTGCTCCGTTTTCCAGATTTCAAGCTAACAGCAATATTGTCGTCTTTAATTCCAATATACACAAATTCTTGATGAGCGGTCCCCGTAAGTAATCCAATGTTACAAATGCAAACAAACAATTACTACGATATTGCCTAATTAACTACTGTACAAAACTTAATCCCTGTACTCGAGTTGCCACCGGGCCTTGATAAGTGGGGACTCCTTTGTAAAAAAATATCCTTTGCGGAAAAAAGAATATAAAGAATAAAATAAACAAAATGTTGTTACTTTTTAACTCTAATTGCTCAGAACTGATGAAGATTTTTACGCGATCATGTTTGTATATTAAATTAAAGAGTTTGGTTCCAAATACAAATTTCCGAATTCTACCATATATATATATATATATATATATATATATATATATATATATATATATATATATATATATATATATATATATATATGTATATATATATATATTGAGAAAAATAGAAAAACCGAATGAAATTATTAAAATAATCAACGTTTCGTCCTTATTTCAGAGGACATCTTCCGGATACTGAAGTAAAAATGCAAGAAAGAAAAAGTCATAGATAGTACGAAAAAGAGAACAGTTTTTTAATCCTACCCATGTCGGGAAGGACAAACGTATGTTGTGCGTATGGGAAGGTTGGGTTGTTCGATGTCTATATATACACTTTAAAAAATGCGTTAAAATAAATATGTACATTTTTTTTCCTGAAGATGTCCTCTGAAATAAGGACGAAACGTTGATTATTTTAATAATTTCATTTTGTTTTTCTATTTTTCTCAAAACATAACGTCAACCACAGCTTGTATTTTTACATTTCTTACACACACACACACACATATATACACACACACACACATATATATATGTGTGTATATGGGTATATGTATATGGGTGTATATGTATGTGTGTTTATGCATGCATGTGTGCATATATGTATATGTATGTAGGTAGGTATGTGTATATGTATGTATGTGTGTATATGTATATGTAGGTATATGTGTGTATATGTATATGGGTGTATATGAATATGGATGTATATGTGTGCATATGTATATGTGTGTATCTGTATGTATATGTATATATATGTGTGTATATGTGTATGTATATATATGTATATATATATATGTGTATGTATATATATATATATATGTATATGTATATATATGTGTATATGTATCTATATATGTATATATATATGTGTGTATATATGTGTATATGTATATATATGTGTGTGCATATGTTATATATATGTGTGTGGTTTTATGTGTATATGTATATATATATGTGTGTGCATATGTTATATATATGTGTGTGGTTTTATATATATGTGTATATATATGTATGCATATGTATATATGTGTATACGTGTCTATATATATGTATATGAATGCATATGCATATATGTATGTATATGTGTATATATGTGTGTATATGTATGGGTATATATGTGTGTATATGTATGTGTATATGTGTATGTATATGCATATATATATGTATATGTATATATATATGTATATATATGCATATATACATATATATGTATGTATATTTATGTGCATATGTATATATGTATGTATATGTATATATGTATGTATATGTATATATATGCATATATACGTATGTATATATGTATGTATATGTATATGTGTGTATATATGTGTATGTGTATGTATATGTATATATATGTATATATATATATGTGTGTGTGTGTGTGTGTAACTGGACTCGGACGCGCGTATGAAAGTCACAAGAACGTGTGCGAGGTGACGACTCAGCGAGCAAAAAAGCTAAGAAAACGATTATAAAAAAGAAAAATGTGGATACTTGATGTTTAAGAAAGTCAGGGATAAACGTCTTACACACATGGGATGAGAGCGATAGGAAAATACACACCAAAGACATTGTTGAACAAACTCAGATTACCACGTGTTCGAAACGGCAACGTCTTGTTAAGCACATTTCAGTACGAAAATACGTTGAAAGAGACAAGCGTTATCATTAAATGTGTTTTTTGCCCAAAAAGAAATAAAAACATTAAGTCGAATTCTATCCATGTCTTTGTTTCATTTAACTGTCTACGCCAACATGTGGGTTCGATTACGTGACGTATATACATAACAGAATTAAGAGATACGAGTGTGTTGCCTTATTGAATGTATATACAATTTTCTATTTTGTACTTTTGAAATACATGCGAAATATATACACCTTACACTTCTCATGCCTTTGATCTCTAAATAAACCTAGACGAATTTTGTCAGCACAAAAGTTTAATTACAACTGCACACATCGATAAGAGAGAGAGAGACAGACAGACAGACAGACAGACAGACAGACAGACAGACAGACCATAACAAGGAGGGATATAGGCGACGGTGGAAAATGTTAGCCACGTTAAACGACCCTCGGCTTCTTTCCTCTCTCTCACTGTGTCTCTCTGTCTCTCTCTCTATGTCTGTCTCTCTCAGCTTGTTTATGTTAATTGTGTCTTATAAAAAATCAACGGACATTTGTGAAATTTAGATATTTAATTTTTTTTTCTTTTTTGTTTCGCACAATTCCAACTTCCTGACCTGGAATGTAAGCATTTACTTGTTTTCGGTGATAATTACGATTCAGGTCATTTTTATATGTCGTTCCAGTTCAATATACAACAATAAGAAAAATATTCCAGAAAATCCGGACACTTTGTTACCCTTTAGTTCAGAAAATATCAACGTTCGCAGAGTAAGCCTTTTTTTCTTTTTCTTTTTGGCCAAAAAGTTAATTTATCGCTACTATCCTGAGAAATTTCTATGGTAATTTCTTGTAAGGCATATATATATATATATATATATATATATATATATATATATATATATATATATATATATATATATGTACGTCAGCATAGGTTAGATAAAGTAATTAAGAATAGGAAACTAGTTCTAATATTTGTAACATGTTTTTCTTTTTCTTTTCCTAAGATTAAGGGAGGGGGTGTTTGATCAATACTGCTGGGGAGCCATGATGTAATATACTGTTTTGTTTTTAAATCCCCGGAACAGTGTTTCATAGTAAATAACTAATGATTCCTTAAAAATAAATTATTATCGGAACTATAGTGAATTCGAGAGAGCAATTTATGCAGTGATTGCAGGTGATTAAATGACTTACTGACTAAATGGTTTTCTAACGAATGATATTTTTTGTATAGTTTTAAAGGTTAAAGTCTTCCAAGACTATATATATATATATATATATATATATATATATATATATACATCCACATACAGTACTGTTTCGCTGTTTCACAGCTCATCAGTGCGGCTAGACAGGCAACTACCTCAAGCCAGGATTGAAACCTGACCGTTTGTACGGCAGTCAAGGCTCCTAACCATTACGCTATTGGCGGCTGCTTGAACGAGTATATATATATATACGAGGAAACAGGTAAGAAAATATGTTAAAAACACTTTGAAATGAGTTAAAAACATATTTAATCTGAAAAGGAAATACTAGATAAATGGATAGTCCTTAATCCGCGGAGTTTCGAAGAAATATTCTCCTTCTCATCAGAGGGTAGGAATTAGCCAAATGCAGGATCGGATTTGGCATGCAGAAGTATTTGATGAAACAACAAGTAAGTCAAAGATCTTACGTGAAAACAAAATAAGTTAAGCAGAGGGAATATGGTAAAGGAAAAAGGTGATTACACATGAATGGATAGTCTGGTCGAAGATAAATATATATATATATATATATATATATATATATATATATATGTATATATATATATGATAAATTCAAACAAGTAAAATATTGAAAACAACAAATATATTATATTAAAAAAAATTTCTTCAAAATCTTTGGATTCGGCATTAAATAACCCGAAAAGGGTTGATATGTCGTAAAACAAAAACAACCAACCAACCAATCTCCCGTCCATGTTACAAAGTTGTTTATTTTCCTAATATTACGTTGTGATTTGGCTTTCAAGCGCACTTGATGCGTTTTTTTTTATTTTACTCAAATTAAAACAACGTTTCTATATGAACTCTCATTCTTTGCCGTTATTCTCGCGTTGCCTACGCACAGTTCAAACATTTCAAAATACAACCACTAGAAACAACGCGCGACTCTTTACAGACTTCTTTCTCCAAATTTACAACATGGCAATGAAGAAGAAAAGGCAAAAAAGAAACAAAACAACACACTGAAGATGGAGTATACCTCTGAAATTTATTTGTGATGAATTTCAAACAAGTAAAATATTTGTTTATTTTCCTAATATTACGTTGTGATTTGGCTTTCAAGCGCACTTGATGCGTATTTTATTTTATTCAAACGTTTCTGTATGAACTCTTATTCTGTGATATATACATGAGAGGTATAGATAGATAGATAGATAGATAGATAGATAGACAGTCTGTTTATTACAAAAAACATTATTGTTTACATATGGTAATAAGTGTTTCGATTGTGTGTTGTTATATTTGAATTAGGATTCTACTGAAATACGTGTGCACATATGTAACCAATAATGTTTATATAAGAAAAAGATTATATACAAGCTCTGTCTTGCATTGAGCACTCTTTTATAATCGCGTGAATTCCATTAAATTTACATCTAGTAAAGTAATTGATATATATATATATGTGTATATATATTTATATATATATATATTATTATTATTATTATTATTATTATTATTATTATCGGCTCACATGGAACTTAAACACAAGTCAACAAACGATCTGATTGGAGACCTGTGGTGTTCTCTGGAAGCTGAGTGACAACAAGTCTCCCCAGACGTCCAGCTCTCTCCTCCTCCTTCGATAGCATTTTGAAAATAAATTTGCATCATCGTAATAGCCTCTTACCCTTGATTTCTCGCTGGCAGTGACCACCGGTTTATACTGGAATTTGAGTGGCACTAAGCCTCCCCAAGATCCCATTTCTCTTCGCACTTGTCCAGCGGAGGTCTGGCAGTGCTCCCTCGGTCTGTCCATCCTCCTTGACCCTTCTCGGCTCTTTGGTATCACTTTTTTTTTTGGGGGGGAGGTGGTGAAACAATGGAGAGATGAATGATGGGGGGGGTAAAACATGTAGATCTGCAGCTTCGGTGTTCTTCATTCCCTGTAACGCTTCTTCGTTATAGTGTATTGTGTTATTCTCCGCATTCAAGTGTTTTCATTAATATTTCAGCCGTTTTCCTTATCGTTAGGCGTTGTATTTTTGTAGCTAATCCTCTGATTCCAATTTCTGCCATTCTTTTTTCCAAGTTTTTCGGGATTGTTTCTAGTGATCCTACTATTATCGGTACTATTTTGATTTTCTTCATCATCCAAATCCCTTTTAACTCTCTGGCTAGTTCTGTGTATTTGCTTCGTTTATCTTTTTCTTTCATACTCACCCTGTGGTCAGCTGGGACAGCAAAATCTACGATTTGACAGGATTTCTCTTTCCTGTTAATTATTACGACATCTGCTCTTCTTGCTTGGATGGGTGTATCCGTCTGTATGTCAATGTCCCATAGGACTTTGTAGCTCGTTTTCGAGTGCTGTTGCGGGTTTATGCTTGTGCCATTTATATGTAGGCTCAAAATGCAGCCGTTTGCAAAATTCCCAGTGCACCGCCCTCCCCACTTGGTTATGCCTGTTTTTGTATTCCTTTTGGGTCAGTTTGCTGCATTCACTTACTATATGGTGTATCGTTTCATCTCTTTGTCCACAGAGTCTTCATTTGCTGTTTTCTTGTATTTAATCGATCGTTGCTTTGATATGGTTGGTTCTTATCGGGTAATCTTGTGCTGCAGTTATAAGGGATTCAGTTTCTCGGTGTATATGTCCTTTTTGTCATCCATGTCCAGGTGTTTTCATTATTCTCATTTTTCTCATTCTTTTGAATCTTCCGTGGAGTTGTTTCTCTTCCCATTTCTCTTTTCTCATTTTGTCATTTGTCTCTCTCTGTTTTCTGTTTTGTTGGTTTTCTTCGTATCTCTCGCTGCCATAATTATTCTTTCAGTGTTTGACATTATGTATTTTTCTAGTTCTTTTGTCGTGTCCTTCAAACAGTCTTCTATACAGATCAGTCCTCTCCCGCCGTCTTTCCTTTTCACGTAGAATCTGTCAATATCGTCCTTTGGGTGTCGTGCATTTTGCATGGTCATAAGCTTTCTGGTTTTCTGGTCAAGCTGTCTCAGTTCTTCTTTTGCCTATCTTATAAACGGTCCAGAGTATCTTACTAGTGATACTGCCCATGTATTTATACCTTTTATTAGGTTTCTGCTATATAATTTAGTTTCCAGGAGTTTGTGATTTGAACTAGTATGCATGTATCCCGTCGTGCCCTGATGCTCTCCAATTTGCCATTTTTCCTACGGTTTTCTTTAGGGCTTCCTTGCTGATTTCATTCACTGTTCCTTCTTCGATTTGTTGTAACTCTTCTTTCATGTCTTTCAGCCATTCGGCATTTCTATTTTGCTCTCGCCGCTCTTCCCATATATTACTCCAGTAGAGTTTTGTTTTTTGTCGGGTTTGGTTGTTCTGTTTTTGTTTTTCCTCCGTTCACATTTTGGTAGAATTAGCGTTCGTTGGTTTCAAATTTTCTGTTTTGTTTGCATTGTTCAGATTTATATCTATATCGTCTCAATCTCGCTTCTTTTGCTTTTATTTTTTGGTCCAGTTCTTTATGTTTCTTGTTTAGCCTCTCCCTGCCAGTTACATTTCCAATGTTCCTTTTCTTCCACATTGCTTTCTCCTTGTTACTCATTTTGGTTTCTTTTTTATGTTTCTGTATTTGGGGTTCTAGTATTATTTCCCATCCAGGTTTTGTCGGTCCGCTTGTTCTCGGTTGTTTTTCTGATTTGAGATTCATACTTACCATTTTGGGCCTGCGTAAATGAGGTTGTTTAAGTCTGTGATTGTGTTTGTTGGGATGTGTGGGAGGAGCTTGTTAACCTTCTCTGTTTCTGTTTTTAATTTCTTCTGCTCTTGGTTCTTTAACGATGGGAGTTTTGTTTTTTCCTCGTTCATGAACTGTGTTATTTTATTTATTTCATTTGCTTCATTCTCTATTAGGTCTGTTTCATTGTTCTCGGTTTCAACATTTTTAGTCTTTGGTCTTCGTAGGTCCTGGACCTTTGGTGTTTTTACTTGTGAGGCTTCAGCTTCTGGGGTTTTTCTACGAGCAGTTCTATTGGGGGTGTTTCTTGTTCAGTTTCCTCATTTATTTTTCGCTGAGTCTCTGCTAGTTCTAGTTTAGAGAGCCAGCCTTACTTGAGTACCAGTCTTGTTTGGTCCGCAATTCTTTGTTCTGTCGCTTGGTGGTCACTGGAGAGGTCCCATGGTTCTTTCATTCGTTTCCGATAACCTCCATATCTATATTCAGGATGACTTCTATAATAGCACTCCATTACTAGTCTATTCTCTTTTGTTGTCCATTTTTTTTCTTCGGTTTTTTTCCATTTTGATGATTATCACGGCTGTGCTGTGTTTGTTCGGTATCATTTTGTTCCCTGAAATTAGAGGTTATGCTTACCTGTTCAGCGCCCATGTTATTTGAGTTTCTGAAATTTAGAAGTTGGGTAACATTCGCAGGATGACGACCGGGTCCCCCATGCTGGCTACCGAAGGAGCACCTGGCGATCATGACACCCAGCTCTTCCTTCTGGGTCCCATGGTTTGGATTATTTGTAATTGACATTTTTCATATTTTGGTGTTTGTGGCAACACCGGGCCCAGAGTTGTTTTACCTGTGGTTCTGCTGCACGAATAGTGTAACGCTCCCATGTATACAGGAGGTATCGTGCACTATCACACATACATATAAGGCATAAACAGAAGTTAAAAAGAAAAACAAAACAAATAAAAAAATAAAATAAAGAAATAATAAAAAAAGAAAAAAGAATTTCTTTCTGTCTATAATATATATATATATATATATATATATATATATTCTTCTCTTCTTTTTTTCTATATAAATAAAATGAACTCATTTTTCCCGTCTGATTTTGACATTAAAAGGATTAAAAATCAAGATATTTCATGCAAATATAATATGCACAAACGGCAGAACAATATCTGAGGTGTGTTATAGGCTTATTATTTCTCAAATTCCTCGATAATCTTAGATTTCTATACTTTTTCTGCTGAGAAGTCACGGCCAAAATCAATGGAAGTGGTAAAATATTTTCTCTCTAATAAATTCCTCCTCCCCCTGCCACCACTTAACACCGTTTGGGGATCGTTCACAAGGAACAGTTGAGAAGAGAACACCGGTTTGGCTTCGTAGTTCTTTCATGTGAAGTTATGTAAAATCACTAAACTAAGCTGCAGTGCTCTGTGGCGTAGTGGTTAGCGTGCTGGACACTTCACATTATATTTTCACGTTCGCGCCGATCTACCGTAGTCGTTTGTTTTCCCCCTAAACAACTGGAATGGACTTTTCTTGGTGACCGAACTGTTAACGTTGCAGATGTTTTTTTTTGGGTTTTTTTTTCACACTTTATTTTCCTACTTTTACTCATGACTCCAGGTTTGATCCTACTTACCTACCATAACATTTTTTAAAACTCCCCCCCGTCCCGGAAACAAACACTCGGGCAACGCCGGGTACCCCCGCTAGTATATATATATATATATATATATATATATATATATATATATATATATATATATATATATATATATGTATATATATATATATATGTATATATAAACTAAATAAAATTTTTTACTAAGTATTCTACTTCATAAAAGTCGGTAGTAATGCTCTGAAAGAAGGCGTTGGTGATAGTTCTACCTTACACCATACTGGTTAGTCGCTAGAAATGTTGGATGGGAAGAAGACGAGGAAGGCTATTTCCCCTGATGCTGTGGTAGTATTTAATTCCCTCGTTCTAATTCAAGGCACTTTCCACGTTGATATCGCGAAAAGCACTGCGTCCGGTTACAAGTTCGGAGAAACATTAGCTAAGTTATTCGTCAGTCGCCCGCCTGTTTAAAAAAGACAAACTCACATTTCGTTCCATTCTTTTAGATGGTTTCGGTGCCTCACACGTGTTAAATCATCTCTATTAGGACTCGTATTAAAGTTAATGTCTAGTCGTCGGTCAGTTAGTGTGTAGTGATAGGGATGGAAGTCATAGCCCTTTGCAAGTAAAAACATACACGCATGTATATATATATATATATATATATATATATATATATATATATATATATATATATATATATATATATACAGCATTTCTACCCGTCTTTGCCAACAAGGAAACAAACAATTGAGTTCCTCTTTGTTTTCCCCCCTTTCTTCTTTGCTTAAAGTCTGGACTTATTTGTGTGGCATTCATGTTAGAGGTCCTGCATTAATGAAATTTAAATGGACAGACAGAATTATACATTTATATCGCAATAGAGACTGATTCCTGAAATAAATTTGGAGTAATAATTAACTTTTTTTGTTGTTTTAAAAAAGACAAACTCACTTTTCTTTCCATCCTTTTAGAGAGTTTCGGTGCCTCACACGTTATTATTATTATTATTATTATTATTATTATTATTATTATTATTATTATTATTAGGATCAAAAGCAAAACATTCAGCACTCCAGATGCCCTCGCTACACGTAAATGTGTAAGATTTAAAATGAAACCTCTTCAGACTATGAATGAGTTTGCGCATGTGTAAAAGTAATGCAATATGTTGGCAATATAAATGAGCATTTTACATTTTAACTTGACCTATTTCTGTACGCGTTGTTTATCGATCCAAGCAAAGTTTTTACGCGTTATAAACTGTCCTTCATATATGATATCTAGGTCTTGTTCGTTTTAATATGAGGTGAGAAGGAGTTTAAGTGTTCATCGGTTAAATAAATTTTCACAAACACACACATACATAGACTGTTTTATTTATATAGATTAGTTGCACATAATTAGAATACTTAAACAATTTTCTAAATCAAATGATTAAAACGGATTACGGCTGGTGTTTTTAACAAGGTTTAGTGTCAATTATTACAATTTCATGAGGAAATTTCTCTAATTTAAAATTCGTCTCGCATTTTCC
This sequence comes from Euprymna scolopes, assembly GCF_053919585.1. Classification (NCBI taxonomy): domain Eukaryota; kingdom Metazoa; phylum Mollusca; class Cephalopoda; order Sepiida; family Sepiolidae; genus Euprymna; species Euprymna scolopes. Next base: position 85,788,770 of record NC_136519.1, on the reverse strand, counting down.
TTCTTTTTTGGAAGTATTTTTTGTGTAATGTTGCTTTTTTGTCAATTTAGATTTGCTATCAGCATCTCATTTGCTTTCATCGCGGCACATTTTGTTTTCTTTTTTAACTAGTCAATTACAAATTGCCGCCTCGACCTGAAGGCAATAATCAATTGTATTAGCATCGATTACAAATAAAGAAACCAATTCAGTTCGTTGGAAAATTTTGGAAAGTTTGCTTTGCAAAAAAATTATCTACTTATAACAAAACGAGGAGGACGCGCCTGTGCCAGCTGTATGCAAATGATCGAGCCGTGTGTGAGCTGACGTTCCGGCAAGGAAAGGGAAAAGCTTATTAAAAAAAAAAAAACAGTTTGCGCTGACCGAGAATCACATTAGAGAGAGGACAAAAATATATACGTGTTAGACACAAGAGCAAAGACCGACAGGTTTGAACAAAAGACAAGGCGTTATTCTGGAAACTACTTGTAGTAAATATCTTTTTTTACGGAAAAGGGAGTCGAGTAATTCCGTGTCTTAGTGTTCTTGCGACTGCGAGGGGACAGCTAAAAAAACTTATTTACATTGAACTTGAAGACAATTACATTGTAGTCCAACGAAACTGTGTTCCACAGACTGACAGTTCTAGTAAAGGAAGATTGTTCATGAAATTTGTTTGAGATTTCGGTTCAGATAGAGAATGCGAGAAATTGTTGACAGTGGTTGTAGTTAGACGAGTATTTTTTGTGAAAGGTGTGCAAATTCAGATATATATTGTTAGAGTACCACTGAAGATGAAAACAGTAGCTCTAATAATTAAAACTAATAAATATTAACGTTAAGTAGGAGTTTGGAAAGCCAGTTTAGTGTACCGTCGCCTTGAAAATGCCTCAGCAACTCGGTTATGTGCTTGGCGCGCTCATTTTTTTATAATAAACATAGGCACAAATTAAAGCTTGAGGAAGTGGACCTTCTATGGTTGAATGGAAACATATCTTTGCCCGACAGCAACAAAACGAACGTCTGACTGATTGGCCAAGACGTATCCTAACAGTTAAGTAGGAGGTTGGAAAGCCAGTTTAGTGTACCGTCGCCTTGAAAATGCCTCAGCAACTCGGTTATGTGCTTGGCGCGCTCATCTTTTTTATAATAAACATAGGCACAAATTAAAGCTTGAGGAAGTGGACCTTCTATGGTTGAATGGAAACATATCTTTGCCCGACAGCAACAAAACGAACGTCTGACTGATTGGCCAAGACGTATCCTAACAGTACTCAATATATGAGTAGAAGTTGATAGAAAAAAAAGAAATATATTTATGAAAGTAAACCATACGAAAATTCACAAGAGTTGCAGAGTTTGCATTTTTGAATTGAAATTGCCTCGAACAGAACATGAAACCACTTGACGTTTGAAGCTTAAAAAAAAAACAGCCAACGATAAATATGATATGGATAGATTCCGATCGAGTAAAATAATTTCTATCTGTCTCATGGCATGTTCATGCCGTAGGTGAAATCATGTTGGTCCATTGTTGGTCCGATTCCACTGTATAAATCATAGGATAGGAACTTGGCAGAATACATGGGGTGGATTGTCATTACCTTCTCCAGCGCAGTGGCATCTGCCTACCCTGTTTGCACCTACTCTTTGTCCTTACATCACTCGCATAACTGCAGTCGAATTACGTAACTCGTAATACCATAACACCATATGTGGGGGGCAACCCTACATATAAGACCATTACCCTTGTAGCAATCAGTTATTCGTTAATGTAGAGGAAACCCTTCATACCAACTGCCACTGTCCAGCTCCCCTACTCCCCATTTCACCAATATCTCCACATTAAAAACTGGCCTTGTGCCTAATTTGCTCAGTGGGGAAGCAAATAATTACAAACTCTTACTACCATAAGGTATTGTTTGGCCTTTTTGCCAAGATCAAAGTTCAAAAGTGTAGTATCTGTTCCGGTTCAAAAGTGTAGTATCTGTTCGAAGAGCATATGTGAGGGCAACCCTACATATAAGACCATCGCTCTTGTAACAATCAGTTATTCGTCAATGTAGAGGAAACCCTTCATACCAATTGTCACTATCCAACTCCTCTTCTCCCCAGAGAGATGACCCTCCTCCTTTTTCCTAATATCTCCACATTAAAAACCGGCCTTGTGCCTAAGTTGCTCAGTGGGGAAGCCAATAATTACAAACTCTTACTACCATAAGGTATTGCTTTGCCAATATTAAAGTTCAAAAGTGTAGTATCTGTTCCGGCAGATAGTGCAATCGAAGGTCATATGTGGGGGAAACCCTATATATAAGACCGTTGCTCTTGTAGCAATCAGTTAGTGGTCAATGTAGAGGGAACCCTTCATACCAATTGTCACTATCCAGCTCCCCTACTCCCCGAGGAGCTGGCCCCCTTTTCCCCAACTCTCTACATAATAAAAACGGCCATGTACCCCATTTGCTCAGTGGGGAAGTAAAAAAAATACAAAGTCTTTATACCATAGAACCGTTAATCTGCTAGAGATTCAGCTTCCTACATGGATATCCAACGTCCAGTTGACCTCATCATAGTTACCTTCTCCTTGACGCATGTCTTAATTAAGACTAGGGGTTCATCTCTCCCAGTGAATTAATACGCCTCCAGATACCAACTTGAAAATGTCTTATAACTCAGCACGGTACATACAGCGCCTAGCCTTCCTAAATATTTACCCATCTGGTACTGCCCAGGCTCGCAGTTGCTTCTGTGATCTGACGGGAACCAGCTTGTGAACGTTATTGTGCCGTATGTTATTTTTTTAATTCTCGTATTCGATGAACAATGTTTCTGACGAAATAGGAAGGATAATTATTAATAAAAATATAGTCCTTCAAGGAAATCGAGGTTTACATGGTTTTCGAAAGTAAATTAAAACAATATTAGACTCAAATTCTTTACATTTTTGGTCCCCTCCCAACACAAGGAGGGCGGACCTGTAAATTCACCCTTGTCCGTTCGTCTGTCCGCACTTTTCTCAACAACTACGCCTCGGAAGGATTTTTACATTTTCCACAAACATTAAACATAATATGAGTAAAAAAAAGTAACAGAACGGATTTTCCGGGAAAACTCCGGTTGACCTTCAAGGATCTGTTTCGGGTTGAAATGGCTAAAATTTAGACTTTTTTGATTATTAAAAAAAGGGTTACTTTGGATTGTTTTAAAAAACTTTCTGAAAAGTTGTAACTGGTTTCTATATAATTTTGTTTGTCTATACTTCGCGATAAGTCTTGGGTGTGCCCCAGCGGCTCTTTTAGGGCTAATACAAACACTCCATATTGGAGACTATTTTACCATATTTGTCCAAAATTTTCTGTGCATGTCTATTTAGCAGTTTTGCATGGTGCTGAACTAAAATTAACGTTTTGGGGCTAAATGGGGAGAGGAAAATCCTAGACTTAGTCATTTTTTTTTGCATGGTGCAGAACTCAAATGTACATATGTTAAGGCCTAAAACTGCACCGTTTGTTCATTTTCATCAGGATTTGAGGTCCCTGGGGACTTTAGGAGCTAAATAGGGGAGGGATGCTGACCTTGGTCATTTTTTATGCCTCGTTCACTTTGCACTCACGGGAGGGCATGTATGCTTCACTTGTTTTTGTTTTTGTTGTTTTTTTATGCAACCCCAACCATGGCACAGGGCCATTTTGATGTAAAGGGCTACTATTTAGGACCAAATTTACAGATATACTATGTAGGGAACTGAGCAGCCAAATGTTTGTTTACATTACACTTGAAATTATGCATGCCCATACAAGACATGGAAACTTTTCGGACAAAACGGAGGGTCAAATGCTGAACTTAGTAATTTTCTAATGCCTAGTTCACTGTGCAGTCATGGTGGTCCGTGCATGCTTCACTTAAAAAAAAAATGCGAGTCAGTTTTTTATTTTTTTTTTTGGTATGATGTATATTAGTTAAGATTAGGACGATACTTATTTTTTGGGACAGTGGGGATTATTCGGACCATTGTTATTTTATTTGGACCCAGATTTTTTTTTTTTTAACTAATAGACTTGGGGGGTGCGTTTTGAATTTCTAACAGCTTTATTCGTTGGGAAGATATATATATATATATATATATATATATATATATATATATTTATATATATATATATGTATATATATATATATTTATATATATATATATATATATATATGTATATATATATATATATATATATTTCACCATTTACCAATAACATCGAGTGCGAATGCATCCGTTGGAGGTTACATCGGCCGAAACGTGAGAAAAAAAACCCTGTATGAGATTAAAAGTCAAAACAATCCAAATACTACAAACATGATTTTTTTTTTTTATAGTATAATAAATAAATAAATTAAAATAAAAAATAAGTAAAAGAAAAACAAACAAACTCAATTAAATTAAAAAGCCACCAACAATGCCCGGGCAATTATTTAGCCCGATGCTGTTACTATTTGAACCAAAGAAAAACTATTATAAAAAAATAAATAAATAAATAAAATATAATATAAAATAAATAATTTAGAAATATAAAATAGGAATTGAGAAAAAAATAACCCTAACCATATACTACCCACAAGTCCCAGGCAATGATTTGCTGCGGTATAGTCACCGCTTACAACAACACGTTTGTCAAGGTCAAATAAATATCTGACGAAGAGATCTTTCTCGAAATATTATATTACACGGACATACCACCAGACCGACTTTCCCAGGTAACCACTGTGCAAATATAAATATACTGCGTATATGAAATATGAATATGTACACATGTATTTATAAGTTGTATTAATAAATTTCTCACCTACTTCAGCTTGTGTCTTTCCGTTACTTCTGCATTGTACCGCCTTCTAAAATTCCATTTTACTATATATATATTTAAATTAATAAAAGGAACAGTAGGTTTCAACAATGCAAATTGAACTATAATTTATTTAGGACTAACTCATGGTGGGAGGCAGATGAAGCGACATCCCGGTGAACCGCAATAGTCCAAAATAAGAGCATGCATTTAATGGATTTATGTGAAAAATGGGCGATTACACAAATTTCGGGTCCTGGATATGACCTTAAACTACATCCGATGGTGAGGCTCCAGCTGGCTGTCTTTGTAGAGTGTGGAGCCAGCCTTTAATTGCAATTGCTCCCAGGTCCACTCTGACCCGGAGTGGTAGTACTTGTTAGGGTCCCCACTATGGGTTAAATAGAAACCGACTTGAAAAAAAAATATATTCTATTAAATCAAATTTCTCAAAATAACTGCATTCGGCATTAATAATCTGAAAAGGGTTGATAGTTTTATTTTTTTCTTTTACATAGGCATCACCACTTATCAAGGCCAAGAGGTCACTCGAGGATAAGGGTTAAAGAGTGTACAGTAGAAATTGGGCAATATAGTAATCGTTAGTGGTGGAAATTCGGTAAATTTTTTAACAAGTGGGACGGCTCATCAAGAACTTGTTTACATTGGACTTGAAGACAGCCATATTGTAGTCAGCTGGAAAACAGGAAAACGGAAAACAGTTCCACAGGCGTGCAGTTCTAAGAAAGAAACTTTGTTCATGGAATCTACGTTTAGGTTTAGGCACAGATAACGAGTTGGGGGGATTATTGATAGTGTTTTCAGCTATATGAGTGTTTCTTGTGAAAGTTTGGTTAGCGGGGACCATAGACTGAAGCTCAGTCGAACAATGTCGATGAAAATATGCCGTAAAACTAAAACAACCAACCAATAACAAATTTCGATTATATAAAAAAAAAGTATGAGAGTGTGAAACATTCGTTTATCATAATTCAATCCCGGGCAACGTCGGGCCTCCTAGCTAGTACTAGACGTAGGATAAAGTGTATTGGCGCCTGACATATGTGTCATTGTTTACGACCCTTTTACGTTACACATTCTAACCTTCCGATAATATTATTTCGTCTTAACAAGGCTTGATTATTTCTCTTTTCATCATTTGTCATCCTTCATTATTCTCAAAAGTAACAGTTAAATTTGAAATCTATGAGAAAGTTTTGTTTCCGTTTTGGGTTGTTAAAAGGTTTACTGCTGAATGAGGTTTGATTAGACGAGGAAGCCTTATTGATGATGACAGCTGGTGTGAGTTTTTAATAACGCCAGACTTGTAGGGCATTTTTGTTGTTTGCAATCAGCACGAATACAATATAACGTGTCCTTTACAGCATCTGACAGCTTGAAAGTTTCGTTTGACAATTTGGGGGGGATTCGCTTCGGACTATGTTTGAAGCAAATTAATGAAGGAGTCTGCAAGATCGAACTATGATTATCGCAAAAACAGGAGATACCAAGGTTTAAAGTAAGAGAAAACCAATAAACAAGAAAATATCTACTAAAATAGGAAGCTGTATTATACTTAGGTACGAAGATAATGAATTGCTTAAAATCACTAGACCAACGGTTCACTCGAGCAAAACAAAAGAATGATGGAAAAGGTCGGACAAATTTGAATAGACTTCGTAGCATCGTAAACCATGTCCTTTTCTCTTTCCAACAACCTCTTTGTCATAGAAGAGCCGTTGCGAGCCTGTCTCTGCTTTATCGTTATTTTCATTGCAGGTGCGCGTCTGACATCCAATCTATGATCCCCTCTCGCCAAATAATCTACAAGAAACACTCGTCTAACTGAAAACACTATCAATAATCCCCCACTCTTTAAGAGTTCATAAACCGAAACGAAGATTCCGCGAACAAAGCTTTATACGTTCAACTCCACACCTGTCGAACTGTCCGTTTGCCTGCTTTCCAGCTGGTTACAATGTGGTCGTTTTCAAGTCGAATGTAAACAAGTTATTGATGAACCGTTCCTCTTAAGTAATCCAATTTCCCAAATTTACACTATTAACGATTGCTATATTGTCCCATTGACTGCCCTTTAACCTTTATCCTCGAGTGGCCTCTGGGTATTTATAAGTGGTGACTGCTATGTAAAAAAAAGAACATATATGTCATTATAGTGTTTAGAGGAAAGACTTAGACGAGCAACACCAAGTCAGGGTGTAAGGATAAAACACGGCTATAGCTTTATATTACAATTTTTATTGTGAAAAATCAATTTATGTAACTTTATTATGTAATAGAACTGACGCCTTCAACCTCAATCACCCCCTCATCCACAAACGCCAGCGGGAGCTCGACGAATGATCTGTGTTACGCGGCGATCAGACTGGTTGTAGGAGGTAATGTTGGTGACGTTCTTGACGTATGGCTTAACGAAATAGTCTAACGTGTTCTGGTCGGGAGAGATGAGGGCATGTGAGAGAAAAGTACAAAAGCTTAGGACTTGTAGGCAGTCGACGAGTCTTGCTGCCATAATCAGAGTCTGCCAGATTGTACCAGTGGATCACGATAGTCTTTAACACATTTACCAAATTTTCATTACTAATGATTACTATATTGACCAACTTCTACTGTACACTCTTTAACCCTTATCCTTGAGTGGCCTCTGGGCCTTGATAATGTGGTGATGCCTTTGTAAAAAAAAAAAAAAAAAAAAAAAAAAAAAAAAACATCCAGGTATATTTTGGTGTTTACTTTCAAGCTTACTTCGAAGATGTGAGGTGGTAAGATGTGACCCTTACTTGAAACCACACCAAGGACTATAATCGTGGATGGAAACTTGATTGAGATGTGTCCTTAATCGTTGAACCTTTAGGATTTGCATTTTGAGAGTACTGGCAATGGTCCTCTCGTCATTACTTGGGTCGGTACAGAGCATGAGGTGTACAGCGGCACATCTCTGATCTAGCTCGTTTAACGTTGTGCCATTTTGAGGCATTATATAAGGCTGTTGTCGCTCTTGGGATTTGTACACAAGTAGCTAATAAGTAGATTGTCTGCAACAAAAAAAAAACGTTTTTCGTCAAACAGAAATGGAATCATGTCTTCTTTAATAAGGCGCCAAAGGTATCGTTCAACTATGTAGAAATTAATATCTTCACTTTATCAAGCATTAGTGCAAAGATTTACCACTTCGTCTGTGTGAGAGAATTTTCAGAGAGCCAAATGAACTGAGAATATATTTCTGCACTTTATAAAGAATGAGGACAATCCAAAGCAATACACCTTTTTATTTACTCCACATGAATGCATCAGCAGGAGATGCCAACTTGTATTGTTATGATGACTGAACTTATGCATTCGTGATTTGAAAGTTGCATATCCCTGTTGCAGATATTGACGGATTGCGTCTCTAATAAACACAACCTGTTCGTCAGAAACAGATATACCTCATTCAAGAAAAAAATGGAAACAACCAACATTCATGTAATGTAGTTTATATGCAATTCATATTAGCTGAAGTAAGAGATGGGTTCATCGATTTCAGGGTGACAACAGAGAAGTAAATGACAAAGCGCATGTCTGTGAAAGAGAGGTTACAGAAAAATAGATAAGGTAGAGCTAATTAAATTGTAGATAGATTTTATCAAGAAACCTCACATTATAATTTTAAGAGATTCACTAGCCCAAACATGATAACAATAGTAGATTTATAGAGACAGATAATAGCCTCAAGTTCCAGAAAAAGTTTCTAGCGATAGAGAGGACCTACTTTACGGGAATCAGAAAGAGCAATGGATCTAATATATGTACTGCAAGAATGGGTTGATGAGTTACAAAGGCCCAGAAGTTTCAAAGTCGTTTTTTTCCGATATCAAATTCTGTAAACGCAAATAAATCACGAAATCGACGAATGAACCGAAACTGTTAAATAGCAGGGGCTTATATTGGGGACACATATAACGGGGATTCATAAAAATCGAATAACGATGATGATGACAATTCTGAGGGGAAGACATTTATAACAGTTCTTTAAACATCATGACGACTGTGATGATAAACACAGAGGAAGACTGGGATGATTCCTGAGGACTTCATATTAACACAGACTGGACGATATAATGCAACAATTCTTAACACATTTAGTGGGGAGGAGATTCATTATTATGAAGAAGAAAGCACGTAACTTGTAAGGGGGTTATACAAGAGTCCGTTTATAGATTAATATATACAAAACACATTTACCTTTTCGGTTGTAAAGACGACACGAAGACAACACTAAAAAAATATGGATGCATTCTTTATTCCTAAACAGGCCGATTGATGATGTCAGGAATTCAAGCCTTTTCGGCTACATGGTCTACTCTTCTCCCTTCGCCTATAAGGGGCTCCCACTCTCCGACTCTATCACTCTATTTAATCTGCTCTGATTATCTAATTCTAATCTAAATCTGACTACCTCTCTAACTTCGAACTCTCGATTTATATATTGAGAAATATCTTTCCTTTATTACCTCAGAAGTGTGGTTCCCTAACGTGACTTACTTGGATTTACATATGTCTGCCCAAACAAACTTTTGGAAACATGTATAACGGAGACTCGTAATATTCATATAACGAGTACATGTAATACAGGGATGATAACGACGATGATTACAATACGGAGGGGGACTTCATATAAAACAGATATTAGAATGACAATGGCATTTATATATATATATACATATATATATATATATATATATATATATATATATATATATATTACATCATGACCCACGAATGTGGCAATTCTTGAGGACTTAATATCATTTACACAGACTGGGAGATATGATGTAGCAGATCTCGTTAACACGGTGGATGGGAGATACATTGTTTGAGGGGGACGTTTATGCAACTTCGTTAAGATGATGATCGAATCATATTTACCTCTTCGATTGTAATGAAGACACGAGACAAAGAGTTACCAAATTATTAATGGTGATTTCTTTATTCATCTGTCGGCCGATTGATGATGTCAGGAATTCAAAATTGTATGACAACATGGCCTACTCTTCTATCCTTCGCCTCTAAGGAGCTTAAAGTCTCCAACTGACTCTATCACTGTGTGTGATCTTCTCTGATTATCTCTCCAATCAACCTCTTTACTTCGAACCATCAGATGCCATATATTGAGAAATTACTGTGTTTATTTTACGCCAGCAGTCTACTGTCGACCAACGTGACTATATCACGTTTTCTACACATGTCCAAACACACTTTTGGCAATAAAGAATTTCCAATTTTAATTGTTCAATATCTAACTAATTTTTATTCGTAAACTCTCATTGGCCATCCTTTTAACTGACATATTTAATATTAAGTCATTCTAAAATAATGGGCAATCCCTTTTTTCCGAGATAAATAATATTAAGCTCTTTCTAAAATAATTTAGAATCGACTGCATCCCTACGATTTCAGTTATCCACTTTGATTCTAGCCTTTTTCTAATATCATTTTCACATCTAGTCTGCCGTCTTAATTACACGAGAAGGGGAGAGCACTTCTCATGTAACAATATTAATTTTATGGATAAAACTGTATTTAAGCAGAAAGTGCTTTACCACAGTGACTGATATTGTATTTTTATGGCATGGATTTTCTGCAGAACATAAATACCCATACTTAAACGTGCATAAATTGATCTCAATGAAAATACTCTTGCAACATTTGTCATATATATATATATACATATATATATATATATATATATATATATATATATATATATATATATATATATATAAGTATATATATGCATAAGTATATATATATATATATATATATATATATATATATATATATATTTATATTACTTATCATTTTTTTTACATCAGTCATCAGATCTCGTGGAATCCTGCCTCGTTCAAGCATTGCCGCTATGGTCCTTCATCTATCTGTCTCTCGAGGAATTCATGAATTCATTGTTTTTCATCAGTTTTGATATTGCCTCGCTGTTGTCATTTGCTTCTTCTACTCACGATCTTTCTTGTCAAACTAATCTGTTCTATTCCGATTGTTCTGGAAAGACAGCCCATGAACATCATTTGTCTTTTTCGTACTGTTCTTATTATTTATTGTGTTAATATACAGGAGAGAGTAAGAATGAACGAATTTAATATACATATCTTCTAATACCTCCTGGTTTGTTTTCATTTTTTGCCCAAGATATCTTTAATTTTTTTCTCAGAAACCAATTTCAGTTTCTACTAGTCTTTTGTCCCGTGGTGTTGGTGATTGTCAAGCACTAACAACCGTATAATAGAACAGACCATACATACGTTCGGGCTATTCAGAATTTGGTGTCTAATTTAATGTTCTGCTGTCCATGATTGGTGACAGTCTCTTCGGCTGCGGCTTTGCGCTTTTGTATTTCAGTCGTGGCCCTTCCATCAGATGTGATCTGGAATCCCAGATATTTGAATTAATAATCTTATTAAACATGTATATTGCGACAATGTAGCTTACATGTTGGAGATTGTGTGTTCGCTATTTCGATTACTTTATGTAATTGTATAGCAAATGTAAATTGTTTTGTTTCTTTAACAATTAAACAATTCAAACGAGCAGGAACCAAATATCAGGGAAAAGATCAGACAATTTAAAAAAATAAATACCATAATGTTTATAGAAAAAAAAGAGATTGCAGAGAATGAAATTGGATTGTGACCAACTAAATATGCACGTTTCAAGAGACTCTAAAATGGGACAGGAATTCAGCAGTCCATCATGACAACATTATTCCATCCATCAACTGATTATAAAATACGTTCTCTCTATCGTTCTCAAAACATTTTCGCACCTGCTGCTGTTCTCTATCTCTGCAAATCGACGATAAAACAATGTCGTAGTACTGTTGCAATATTTGGGCGGATGAATGGCTGTTCCACTCGAGGGTCCTTGATAAGGTGCAAAAATGCATCGCTAATCTAATCATTCCGCCCTTTCTTCAATTCTTCCACATGGTTTCCAAAGACTTAATTCAAAGACGTTAATCAAACTTAACCAAATACGTTATTCAATGACAGTGTTGCTAGTCTCAGTCTTTTCTATAAATACTATTCGGCTAAGTGTTATTCTGTGGTGTCTTATTTATCTTCTGCTTCTTTTGTTCTAGTTTGTTTGACTCGTTTGTCTCTTGGTCTTCATTAATTCGCTGTGTTGACCCCTCATTTTAATACAGCTTCCTATTAGTTTCTTACCAAGATGACACGTTCATCTGTTCGGGTCCTGGATATGAACTTAAAATATATCCGATCATGAGGCCCTATATTGCGGGCTTGGGGGAGTGTGGGGTCACCCTTTAATTGTTATTGCTCCCAGGTCCACCCTGATCCAGAGCGGTAGTACCTGTTAGGGTCCCAACTATGCCTTGAATAGAAACCGACTTGAAAAAAAGGAAATTAAATTCTATTCATTTTTTTCTTCAAAATAACTGGATTCGGCATTAAATAACCTGAAAACGGTTGATGCCATCTGTTTGTTTGTTTGTCTGATTTTAGCGGCCCCCTTAACCATTCTAGAGCCATTTCATTGCCAAACAGTGTGTCCTTATAAAAATAATTAATATTTGTAGAATAAACGTCAATGGTTTGCAGATTGGTTTTATGTCAGGGCACCAGATCGCGAGTGATATGATTTTTTTTTAGACAAATACAAAAAGAGATTATTGTAAATGCGTTTCTGGTGTATCTTGCATGATAGGGATGGTTATTATTTTATTAGCTTTTTCATTACGGTCCTACTCTTTTTAGAAAATTTAATGTATCTTATAAATCAATATACGTATACGTTGCTGCAACCACTCTCACATAGAAGAGACGTTGCGAGCCTGTCTTTGTTTTATCGTTATTTCTATTGAAAGTGCTCGGTTGAGCTCCAATCTCCGGCCGCACTATCGCCAATATTTCACGAAAAACGCCCGTCTAGCTGAAACCACATGCTTTATCTGTGCCTAAATCAAAACGTAGATTCCATGAATAAAGCTTCTTTTATAGAAGTGCACGTTTGTTGAAATTGTTTTCTATTTGTCTGTTCGCCACCTGACTACAACTTGGATGTCTTCAAGTCCAACGTCAACAGATTCCTGATAAACCGTCCCCTTAAGTAAGACATTTAATCAAATCTTCATTACTAACGATTACTACGATATTATCCCATTGATTACTGTACACGCAATAATCCTTATCCCGGAGTGGCTTCCGTACCTTGATAAGTGGTGACTACCTTGTAAAAAAATGTTTCTCTAGGGTGTTTACTTGGAAAAACTGATATGTTATTGTATCGAAGATTTTAAATTAACTTAGTACGTGTTCAATGGACGTAAATTTGTGGCATGGTATGCATAAAGTGGGGTCTTCTCGTTTTAATGGGCTGTAATCAACTTGGACTCTTCACGCATTATCTATAATAGTGGACGCGCGCGATGCCATTTAGGATAGGTGTTGGGAACACAGTTTACGGAATTTATTTTGCTTACAAGGGCTCGTGTACAGGTTTTATAGTTGTATATTTTCATAGTTTGTGGTTTGGCCATAGCGTTTAAAGAGTTTTAATACTGTAGCCGTTTCCATTATTGGTGTTCGTTTTCTTCAATTGTTTTTTTTTTCAAGGAATTGTAGTATATGTTTCTTGTATTTTGACGATGATTGCTACTCTATTCCTGATGTGTCATTCGCATAATTTGGATTCTTCATAGTATAGGACTCCTTCAGCCTTTTACAGACTATGGATACCCACGAAAGGATGTTTTCGCGTGAAATTATTTGTGGCAGGATTTGCGCAATTTAAACCCCACCTCTCCTATGTCGGCATTGCTTTAATACCAATGACCATTTACGTGTGCACAGGACGACTGCAAACAAATGCCGGAATAAGCGGAGACTCCTACAATTCCCAAATGGTCACCCACCTGGTACTAACCGGGCTCGACGTTGCTTAACTTCGGTTATCTGACGAGAACCGGTGTGTCAACCTGATTATATCGTATTCTCCAGACTGCTGGCAATCAAGTCTGGAACAGTAGACGAAAGAGCCCAAATAATACAGATAACAGTTATTGCGCAGAGAAAACTTCACCCCGCTACAGTTACTTAGGTTTCAATACATCATAGTCTACACTGTAGAGAACTTCCTGTTTATTCAATGAAAATATTTTAATATATTGGCTTGAATTACAATTTCAAATGACAGTAAATTGTGGTACATTGGAACTAACGTAAATGAATTTAAAAATATTACTTTTTGTATATATTTAGAAATTAAGAATTACGTATATAAATACGTTTTGAGGGTTGTAAACAACGCATATATATATATATATATATATATATATATATATATATATATATTATACAAATTATTTGTTTGATTCAAATATTTCGATGATATACGTCCTTGTCAATGAAAGCCTGTTTTCTTTTTTTTCTGTTCCGCATGGTGTAATCTGCGAGCAATAATTAGAGTATGGTTTACAAAAAATAATCAGCAGGGAGACGTGTTAGCCGCGCAAAATGAATTAAAGAAATATTACCTGCATTTGAATACTGCATATATTTTGCAATTACAATTACGTATATAAATAAATACGTTTGACAGGCGAGAAAACAACGCATATATATTTAATATAAACAATTCTAAATGATAGTTTTATGGAGAAAATTATATTGTGCTGCCGTGACAATAATGGAATCCACATCTGATATAGAATAACCCTGTTAAAGAAGAAAGAAATCTCAGAGTACTTTGCAATATTCACATTATCAGGTTCCCATCATAGTTTATCAATTTATGAAATATATACCTGCGTCTCCATTAGCACCTAACTTTTCACACACGTGTGACTCGTTGGTCTTGTGGTCTGCATCAATTTGTTCAATACTCTCATCCTTCCTTTTGATTCCAAGTTTTGCATCCCCCCCCCAGTAATTTTATTTGTGTTCCTTGTATCCCTGTGCAAATTGATATTCTAGTAATCGTGTTTAATAGAACGCTGTCGTGCGTATGGCGGCTATATGAAAATACCAAGTATTTGCGAAATGACGTCACGGAAAGAAAATAGAAAGATACGACACAAAGAGATAATGCACGTTAGAGAGGACGATCGCGTTAGAGAAGTTCGAGAGGGCAGAGGTCAGACTGAAGCAACACGATCACTGTTTATTCGGGAAAGTATCTGTGATAAATGTCGTTGTGAAAAAAGAGAGTCGAGTTATTACTTGTGCTATGTTCCTTGCGACATGCTCTGCTACAACGCGTTTGGTCTACGTATGTAAACATTTGTTACATTGTACATGCTCTATATTCTTTTTAGTTATTTGACAAATTCCATGTGTTTGTTTTTCTTTTGTTTTTTTTCTTTTGTTGGTTTTCTTTTGTTGTTTTTTTTTTGTTTGTTTCGCCCTTCAATCTTCATCCTGTCGGCTGCTAGTATGGCAAAATTTACAAACATTCATTTTTTTTTCTTTTTATTATGATTAACAGTTTTATATAAGTACATAAGTTAGCATATTATTATTTATCGATGGTTGAGCCGATAAAGATTCAGATATGCAAATTAGATAGCTGCGCTGATGAAACTAGGACGTATTTGTTCTCTAAATTCTGACAGAAAAAGGAGGAGTGTGTTAATATACAGGAGAGAGTAAGAATGAACGAATTTAATATACATATCTTCTAACATCAAGCAGTGTTTGTATGCATGTGTGTGAGTCTGTGAATGTATTTAACCGATGAGCTCTTAAACTACTGGTCACATCACACTGAAATAAACGGGAAATTTTAATCTATAATATAAATCTCACCTGCCTGTTTAAATGTATGCATGTATGTATGTATGTATGTATGTATGTATGTATGTATGTATGTATGTATGTATGTAAAAAATCCCAAAGATAGAATAGAGAGACGTTCGCTTCGCTGGTTGTACAGTTTTTAAAATGAAAACGCGTTCATAACGGCACAAATCCACAACGTTCATGACGTATATATATTTGTGTATGTATATGTATATATGCATATATATGTATGCGTATAGGTGCATATATGTGTGTGTGTACGTATATGTAGGTAACTTTATGTGTAGGTATGTATATGTGCATACATGTGTGCGTTTATGTATGTGAATATGTATGTGTATGTGTGTATGTATTTGTATATGATAGTATATATGTGTATGCATATTTATGTATATGTGTGTACATGTGTGTATGTATATGTTTGTATGTATGTGTTATATGTATTGTGTATGTATGGATGTATGGATGTGCGCATGTGTGTATATTTTTGGGTGTGTATGTGTATGTATGTGGGTATATGCATATATATATGTATGTATGCTAAGGGCCGTCTTCAATGTCATGTCTGCTTGAGCGTGTGAATTCGCTGGCAGGACTAAAAAAAAAGTCATTTTCGGGCTCATGGGCTTTCAGTGACTGAAGGAGTGGTACTCGTCTGACAAGCCGTTGCAATCATCATCAATTATCATCATGTATGTATGTATGTATGTATGTATGTATGTATGTATGTATGGCTAAAACTTTCGACAGAGGCAACGGATTTTCAAAAGACCAGTATCGTTTTGAACCACGACCCTTCGGACAACAAATATCGAAAAATTGGTTAAAAACAATATTCTTTACCATCAACACATTTCTACAGAGAGGGGTTACTTTTTTCGCAAATATTTTCGAAAGGCATCACATCTGTTCGGGTGTCTAGCTTTAATTTAAACCTTCGTCACATCCGGTTTTGTTATAGCTGCATAGCTGCAACAGCAAAGGCATCACTTTTTTTCACGTTGTCTACCGTTCTTCGCCGTATGGGTTCGAGCAAGCCTACTACCACTTTTTTGTTTTGCTCAACACATACCTCCAAACACACGGGCAACGCCGGGCACCCAGGCTAGTCATACATTAAGGACGGTTTATAACGAGCAAAATAGTAACATATTTGTTTGGATATATGACTAACGCGTGCAGACATATCTCGGTAAGTTAAAATTCAAGCTTTGTTCATGGAATATGCGTATATATTTAGGCACCGATAAAGAGTGGGGGAAATTTTAGATAGTTGTTTACATATCTAGCATATTTTCTTTTGAAAGTCCGGCAAGGAGCGACTATAGATTGGAGCTCAGACGAGCACTTGTCATGTAACTAACGACAGAGTAGAGGTAGGGTTGCATCTCCGGGTTTAAATGCGGATACCAAAGTTGTTTATGTCTTGTTTGTTTATAATTAATTTTGACAAAAACAAGTGATGCACAGTGTACGAGGCATAATAAAATGACTAAGTCAAGCATTTGCATCCCCCGTTTAGCCCCCAAAGTCCCCAGGGGGCGTCAAATCCTGGTGCAAATGAAGTAACAGTGCAGGTTTAGGCCTTAACGTATGTAAATTTGTGTTCTGCACTATGCAGAAAAAAGAAATGACTAAGTCCATTATTTGCCCCCTCCAATTTAGCCCAACACTTTCACGTCGAAAGCTCCTCAACATATTTAAATTTGAGGTCAGCCCCATGCAAAACTGGCAAATAGACATATACAGAAAATTTCGGACAAATATTGTAAAATAGCCATCAAAAATGGAGTGTTATTAGTCCTAAAACAACCCCTGTGGCACGCCCAAGAGGTATCGCGAAATATAGACAAACACAATTATATAGGAAGTTTTATAAAATCCAAGGCATCAATTTTTTTTAATAAGCACAAAAGTGTCTATTTAAGGCATCTTTAACCCGAAAGGCACCCCTGGGGCGGGGGGGCAACCGGGGTTTTCCCGAAAAATTCGTTCTGTTACATAATGTTTAATATTTGTACAAAATTTGAAAAAATTCCAAGGCGTAGTTATTGAGAAAAGTGCGAAAAGACGAACGGACGAACGGACGAACGGACAAGAATGAAGTTACGTGTCCACCCTCCTTTTGTCGGGGGACGAATAATAATAACTCTAGATGTGCGATTACATTTAGCCAATAGAATTTACGATTGGATTCTGAGGATTTTCCAAGATACAAAAACTAGTGATATATTTTTAAAATAGCCTTTCCTTTCTGTTCAGATCGTAAATAATAGAACTTCCTCGTAAATAAAAACAATGAAAACTACAAACGGCTTCACCTCATCTGACCCGCAAGATAATTTAATTAAAAGAACTCAATCAAGTTTCACGCCTAAAGCTCCTCAACCTCCCCATCTATTTCTTTTCTGTAAAAGTAAAACGCGATGGAAGACGGATGAAAACAAAGGAGTTTTTTTTTTCTTATTAGATCAAAACACAGTCACTGACTCTGACTAATTAATCGAATGAATTATATAGAATTCGCTCGCTTTTTACCCTTAGCAAACTATTTTCTAATTTAAAAATCCCACAACCTCTGGCGGTGACGCTATATTTTCAAACTCTTGAGTATTAAAATATGCCGACCTGACGCCAAAACTTTATAGATGAATTATTACGGATATTTTTTAGCATATTTAGCCTTATTAAACACACGCACACACACACACACACACACACACACACACACACACACTAAGGCACACAATACACGCATATATACATTGTGTAAAATTTGTTTTTCTCAATTTCACTATTCGTGATCGTTTTTGCTTATAAGCTTAATACACGTTTAATATAATAAAAGAGCACACACACGCACATACATACTAACAAATACACACACATGCATACTCACACATACACACCCATGCATACTCACCCATACATAGTCTCGCATACATACACACACATACATACTCACACATACATACTCACATACATTCACACGCATACACACTAAGGCACACAAACACACGCATATATGCATTGTTTAAAATTTGTTTTTCTCAATTAATTTCAGTATTCGTGATCCTTTTTGCTTATAAGGTTAATGTACGTTTAATATAATAACAGGGCACCCCCTCACGCGCTCACCCCCCATATATATATATATATATATATATATATATATATATATATATATATATATATATATATATATATGTATATACATAAGTTTCTTGGTTAAATTTTAAATTCTGAAAAACAAGATATAGAGACATATATTCGATTTAAAAATATATGCCTCTATATGTTGTTTTTTTTTCAGAATTTTAAATTTAACCACGGAACTTATATATTGCTCTATTCTTAAATATTGAGCTTTTCCTTTTTGGCTAGGATCTCCTTGAAAGTATTACTTCAAGTAATATCTATCAGGATTTTTCATCTGAATTCTATCAGTGTCTTATCTCGCTTATATATATTGTTACATGTTGAAGAAAAATAATCATAAACGTAATATTTATATTTATATTTTCAGAATGTATAAATAAGATGAATCATCGGTACCATCGGTTTCAAATGTGATAATATCAAACCGTTGGAGGTCATTATATCAAGTTCTCTTCAGCCGATCACTCACATCTGTTTATAACGGGAATTATAAATATACACATATATTGCAATACTAATAGAAACATTAAAATTATATTTTGATACTAACCGGACATTTTTAAAATTCAATAATTTGAAATTAAATGTTAAAAGACAGATTTGCGCGATATCTTGTAATAAATATGTATGTTTCATTTCCGGTTAAAACCAGATGAAATAGATAATCTGAAGAGAGCTTAATATCAGGACCTCAAAATGTTCCCTATTATCAGGTTTGAAATCGCCGGTAACGATAACTTATCTCATTTAAACTTATTGAATATATATATATATATATGTATATATATATATATATATATATATATATATATATATATATATATATATATATATATATATATATATATATATATACCAGCATGGCTGCCCGGCGTTGCCTGGGTTGACATGAAGTTCCGTTTAGAACACGCCTGCTATACTAATCATTTTCATCATGGCTAACATGGATACCCCCACAACAATTTCAAAAATAAAAGAACGGATAAAAACATGTAAATGTAATCGCCCTCAAAAAAGTAGTATCTGATGCCCTCTCCATCAGATATTTCGGCAGAAGGGATCACTGTCCTAAGAAAACTCACGATTTTGTGAACCTAAAAAAACAAAATTTATAAACATTAATGCGTGCGTTTATTTTTTATTTTGGTAAATGTGTAGTTTAGTGGCGTAAATTATTTGCCAAATACAAAAATATAAAGACTATATATTTTTTATATAAAACACATTGTTCGACCCAAAGGTTGAAATAACACCAGAAAAAAATTTCATGTTTATCATTTTTTTTATCATTTATATTTATTATTCGAGGCCGCTATATTGCTTTTAAAATTTGGCCCATCTAAGGTTTGGCCGATTGTCCTTTTTAAGCTCTTTCATGAACTGTTTATGGCCGCCATATTTCTTTTGTACTGAAAGAGCGTAAAAAAATTCAATCTGTCAAATTTAAAACAGGCCAATATTTTAAACGTGTAAGGTGTGCACATTTAGTCTAATAAAAAATGATAAAAAACATGAAGATTATTTTTTTTTTATTTCAGCTTTTGGATCTAATAATGTTTCATGTAAAAATAAATAGTTCTTTTAATTTTTTTGTCTGCCAAATAATTTACGCCGATATACTACATATTTACCTTTATTTTTTGTAAGTGCACTTTTTGTACTGGCTTTTTTTTGTAAATAAAGAAAATTTTCCATTTGCTTTTTTTTTAAAGGGGGCTTTCCAATTTGCTTTTTATTTGTCGTTTTCTGCTTCTAAATTAACCCCTCTCCCAAAAAATTGAATTTGTCATATTTTGGGGTTTGTTTTGTTTATTAAATTGTTAGTTGAAATTAGAGAATGGTCTGATAAAAAAAAATTAAATTTATCGTTATTTTATGTTTCCAAAGTAATTCCGGAGCCCCCAAACAGAGATAAATGTATTTGTCAGATTTTGCACTCCCCCTCAATCGCCAAACTTGAAAAAATGTTAGAGGTGACATGTCTCGTTGAACGCTGGGAGGCTAAAAAATCGGTACTAATTTTACGTTTAATTTATATACAAAAGTGATCCCCGATTCTAACATGTTATATTATTATTTATTTCTCAAAATTTCTTCTCTCATAATATTTATAAAGGCTATTTAAATGTATTAGGTTGAAAAAAAGTAGATCTTCATTTTTTTAGGTGTTAAACGCCGCTGGGTCACGTCAGAAATTTTGAAGGCCAAACTGCTTTAAAAAAAGGCCAAATTCGCGAAATTTGGTCTCGCTATCAAAAAAAAGGGAACTCCCCCTACTTGAACTTTCTGTTTGGTTAAGAATCAAGATGGCTGAATTATTAATTACTCGCTTATAAGACTATCATTACACACAAAAAAATATAGATTTATTTTTGGGTAAAGTTCCCCCGGGGTTTCCTTTCACTTGAGTAAATAATGGTCTTTTGTTATATAAATGGCGTACTATTATCCTTATATATATGATGTTTATGTTTATAACAATATCTTAATACGGCGCTGCTGATCCATAGTCGTTTCGACTGACGGATGCCACACACATGTTTATATATATATATATATATATATATATATATATATAAGTGTATGTGTGTCTGTGTGCATTTCCCTACGCTAAAACTCTGTCAATTTTAAGTCTAGAGATTCGAAATTTGATATACAGGGTACTGAGATTTGGGAAAATCGATGTGATAGGTTTTCGACAGAAATTTGGCGATTAAGTGGTCAATATTCAACGATTTGACCTTTGAGAACTCTACCAAACTCCTCCTACAATTTTGGGTCTAAACAGTAAATACGTGATATTTTAGATATAGATTCCTTGGACATGGATCTAACTTATTAACTTTACTTGATCCCTAAACAATAAATGTTAAGAGGTCATAATAGGGGTCGAAGTTTTAAAAAATTGGCCTTTTTTTTTTCTCAGCATTAACCTCAAAACACCTGGGCAACGCCGGGCACCGATTGCTAGTATACATATATATACACACACACACACACACACACACACATATATATATATATATATATATATATATATATATATATATATATATATATATTTGTGGAATTGTTGTAATAATAAGCGAAAAGGACAAGCACGAAAGAAAAAAAAAAGAAACCTTAGATTGAATGTGTCCCGCCAAATATTTCCAACTGTAACTTACACAAAGTGGGGGGACTAAAACTGATGGCAAGCGCCTCGAGGACAGACGGGTGGAACTTGTGCGTCCTCTGTGTAAAACAGAAAAAGCAATCGGAAGAGAATGTAGAAGCACAATCTTTTTCATCTACTAAGTCCAATAGCTGATTATACTAATTGGGAACTCCTGGAAATAGACTGATGATCTCGTATGTAACGCGGTACATGCTGGGTGATTCTAACCTGTAGACGCTATATATATATATATATATATATATATATATATATATATATATATATATATATATATATGTGTGTGTGTGTGTGTGTGTAAATATATATATATATATATATATTAAATTTATTTATACAGACATTAATGGCTACATATGTGCATACATTTTTCTGTAATCACCCGCGTTGGGGGATTACGTCTTCAGGCCAACACACGTGTGTGTATGTGTGTATACGTATGTGTGTGTTATATATACACATGTTTTTGCGAAAAGCCTTTGGAAAAATAATGAAATTTGATGTTTTGGAAAAACAACAAATAAATGCATTCGGGATCCGTGGTGCAGTTGATAGAGACGTTGACTCTCTATTGTTTCAGATGGGAATTGTCTTAAGATAGCAGTTTCAATGCTAGCCAAAGCACCTATATAAAACCTGGCGAGACAACAACTACAGAATGTAGTGAGTGCAGTCAGGATGTTCAGAGTTCGTATCTATCGCGGTTACCACCTGAGGACGACCAGAGGAATAGTTGGCCGAAAACGTCGTGAAACAACTGAGAAAAGATGAGGATAAAATAAAATTAAAAAAAAATAATAATAATAATTGCATTTTATTTGTATTCATCGAAAATGTAGACTCGGATTATTTTCATTTTTGTTTGTTTGTTGATTGTTACAATACAGAGATTTGAATTGTTACAACGCAGTTAAAATGTAATATCCACATTACGTTATATAAGGGCGGTAATTTTTTTTTTTTTACATAAAGTTAACCACTTACAAAGGTACAGATGCCATTCGGGGACAAGGGTTATTTTGTATACAGTAATCAATGGGATAGTGTTGCAGTATTCATTAGTATTGGAGATTTGATAAAGTGTCATTACTTAGGGGGGGGCGAGTCATCAGGATTTTGTTTATGTTGAACTTGAAGACATCTATGTTGAAGTCAGGGGGGAAACAGGCAAGTGGTAGAGACTTCCACAGGCGTGCACTTCTAAGAAAGAAGCTTTGTTCATGGAATATACGCTTTGATTTAGGCACAGATAAAGAGTGGGGGAAATTATTGACAGTGGTTTCAGCTAGACGGGTGTTTGAAAGATTGGCGAGGGTTGACCAGACATTGGAGTTCAGACGAGCACCTGCCATGGTAATAACGATAAAACAAAGATAAGTTCGCAACGTCTATTCTATGGGAGAGAGGTTGCAGGGAATATAAAAGGGTATTCCCCACTAAGCCACGAAGTCTATTTTGTATTCTGTCAAGGCAGGATAGGCTGTTTTTAGCAGTTCCTGCCAAAATGTGGCAGTAGTATTCCTTGGACGTACTTGGCTTTTATAAAGATATAGAATTGCATCAGTAGTGAGGTAACTTCTGGATCGGTAGAAGGATCCCGCCATCTTTCCAGCGACCTTGGCAACAGACTTGATGTACGCGTTCCATTTCAGATCAAGAGTAAAGTTGAAGCTCAGAAGCTTGTCAAAAGATGAGACCTTCCCTAGACGAGAGTCATCCATTTCAATTGATGTCAGATGGGGATCAGAGCGTTGATGATGTAAAGATAGGAGTTTGGTTTTTGTTTCAAAGTTTATATTTTGTGAATATTGTGTTAAATATTGAAATAGAATTTCCGATAGATCCCTGACTAAAAGTGTAATAAATAAATAAACAAATAAGCACTATAAATAAATGTTGTTTTTTTTTCCGTAGTGTACTCACATTTCATAAAATACTGAATAAACTGTGTTTCTTGTTTTCTAGTATAGCGGGTTTGTCTCTGATTTATCGTTATTTTCATGGCAAGTGCTCGACTATGGATGCCCCTCGCCAAACTTTCACAAGAAAGACTCGTCTAGCGGAAAACATCAATAATTTCCCCCACTCTTTATCTGCGCCTAAACCTAAAGGTAGATTTCATGAACAAAGTTTATTTTTTAGAACTGAACGCCTGTGGAATTGTCTTCCGTTTTTCCGCTTTCCAGCTGACTACTATATTGTTGTCTTCAAATACAAGGTAAACAAGTTCTTGATGAGCCGTTTAACTTAAGTTAACAAATTTACCGAATTTCCAATACTAACGATTACTCTATTTTCAAATTGACTACTGTACAATCTTAACACTTATCCTCGAGTAGTCTCTGAGCCTTGATAAGTGGTTATGCATATGTGATTTTTTTTTAAATTATTGCTATTACTGATTGCAATATTTTTAAAAGGTACGTTCCTGGTACGAGGGAGAACGCTAGAGGAGATACAGGGAATTAATCAAGTATTCTAAAGCTTAGGCAGAGAAACCATGATCATTAAATTAAATTCCATTATCACTGCACAAGCCGAAAAGTCAACGATATGAAATCAGTAGAATGTTCTTTGATATAACAGGGGCGCGTTTCAAATGAATGTTTCGGTTTAGAGCATAATGTTATGAAATCAACGGTAGTTTCTATACAATGTAATGTCGACTACAATATATTGTGGACTAAGTCACTGCTGAGATGCATGTGACGCTTTTTTTCAGATGCACTGCGGTGGGTCCCAAACTAGAGCAGGGCATTACTTGATTGGATGCAAAAATAGGCGATCTCACCGATTTAGATTACAATCAAAAATTTGAAAGTGAAACCTTCGTGGATCATTATCCCGGAGAGCGTCAGGTAGGTCTGCTAGTAAAATAATAATAACACCCTAAAATTTGAACGTTAAGATGTAAAATGTACAATTCTAAAAAAAAAACAAAAAAACAAACAAAAGAAGGTTAATAAAATTTTGTCATAAGAATTCTTTAAAACAGAAAGTACGCAGGAAGGGCATTA
>NC_136519.1:85753773-85761273 GCF_053919585.1 Euprymna scolopes | reverse complement strand
TTCTTTATATATGTATATATATTATATATATTTATGAATATATATATTCATTTAGAATAATTTATAGATATATACATATAAATGTATACATATTTATGCATATATATGTAAAAATATTTATATGTATATCTATTTATATATATATATATATTTATATATATTATAATTATATATATCTATATATATTTGTATATATGTATATATATTTATACATATATATATATATATCTTTTTATATATGTTTTATATATACATATTTATATAAATGTATGTATATATTAAGATATATGCATTTATATATATATTTATTTATGTATATATATTCCTCTATATATATATTTAGGCATATATATATATGTATTGATATACTTATATATATTTATATATGTACATATTAAAATATATATTTATATATATATATTTATATATACATTTATAGATATAATATGTAATATATAAATATATATAAAAATATATATAAATATATATATATATATATATGTAATATATTGTATATACTCATTTATATATATATATATATATATATATTCTTTATATGGATTATGCATATATTTTTTATATATATCGATATTTTAGTATATATGTATTTTATATTCGTATATATATATATTTATATATGTATTATATTATATATATATCCGTACATATATATATATATATATATTATATATATATATATATATATATATATATATCCGTACATGTTATATATATATATATATATATATATATATATATATCGGACTATATATTTTTACAGATATGCACATAGATATATATATACATTTTATATGTATGTGTATATATATTATATATATATGTATATATATGTTATATATTGGCATATATATGTATATAAATATATATATATTATATATATATATATATATATATATATATATATATATATATATATATATATATATATATATATATATATATATATTACAAACATTTTATCCAAGCCATGAAAATTGTTTAAACAAATACATTTAGTAAAAAATAAAGGTAAATATTCAATTCGGAATGTATTTTTCTTCCAAGCGCGTTATGTTATTGAAAATTTTATATCTATATTATTCATTGCTAGATGAAAGAAACTTTTTTTATATTGCAGCAAAATGTACATTACATAAAACAAATACAAGGTTTTTTTTATTCAATGTAAATTAAATTGTTATACCTTTCTTTGTAAAATTTATAAAAGTAAACATTGAAGATACATGAAGTTAAAATTGTATCTTGTACCTTTATGTTTAAAGCCTGTCGAAAGAACATTTAGTTTAACAAGTTTCATTGGATTAAATGTTTTTCAAACTTGTATCTTATCTTTTAAAGATTATATTTAAAAACGTTCCTTCTGTCTATTTAATATGTATTTCTCCTTATACCAGAACTCATTTTTTCCACCCCCTCTTTTATTATCACATGTTTGAATATTCTCTCTTTTTCAGTCCGTATTCCCTCTCACACCAGAACTCATATTTGCAACCTTCTCTTTATAATACAGGTCTGAATAATGAAAAAATCGGATTTGTTTTTAACAAAAACTTTAAAGTAACTTTTTTAGATTAAAATTTTTAACTTCTCTCTGAATAGAAATTATTTGGAATTTGATAATGACCTTCTTTTATATGTTTCATTTTCTAATATTCAGTACATAACGGGATGAATATTTCAAAAGGACTATATAACTGGTTACTGTCTTTGTTATTCTTATTTTATTATTATTATTATTTAAAACATTTTTGTCTTGCTCTTTCGCGCGAGAACTTTTATGTATACATATATATACATATTTTATAAATATATGCATATATATTTTTATATATATGTATACATAATGTATATATGTATAAACATGTTATATATATATGTATATATATTATATATATATGTATATATATATATATGTATATATATTTTATATATATATATACGTATATATATATATATATATATTTATATTTTATCTAGATATATGCATATGTATTTTTATATAGATACGTATATATTGTATATGTATATGTATTTCATATATATGTGTATATATTATATATATATATTATATATTATATATGTATATATATTATATATATTTTATATATATATGTATACATATAATATATATATGTATATATATATTTTCTATTTATATGTATATTTTCTAGATATATGTATATATATATATAAATATGTATATCCATGCGTTTATATATATATATATATATATATATATATATATATATATATATATATATATATATATATATATATATATATATATATATATATACGAGACGGTAACATTTAAAGTAACCTTGTAACCGGTGCATATGCTGGGGATTTTACTAGAGAAGTTTCTTTACGCTTATCAACGTAATTTAATAAATATTGCCTCAGCTCTGTTGCTTATAATCTATTCTCGGAAGATAAACGATTTAGCGCCGACAGTAAGGACGACGTTTTGTTTTGCATACGAGAGATTGCTGATGCAGCGAAAGTGAGGGGCGGAGACGAATCCCGGGTGAATCTGGAGAAATAAGCACTCCGACATTTTGATTTTTGTTATTATGGATAAAGATAAGAATTTTCACCGAAATATTGGAAGTGGGCCAGTCCTCGGAGGATATGAACATTTATTTTCATGAGGAAACACATGAGGCGGCATGTCAATTGAAAAGTCTTATATTCACGAGCAATATGAATCAGAACATATATATATACTGAAGACATTGCAAAGGCTGCTGCAATGAAGGTATGTTTTCTCTATCGAGTTAAAAGACTAGTCACACCTTAGAGTACCTGTACCTCTGCATGGGCACTATTCGCCCATGGATCGAGTAGTGTTACAATATCTGAGCTGGTGCTTTTTTCACTTGCCTCTCCCTCTGGGATAGGGTTACGGTAAGGGTTAGGGTTATCCCTCTGGGATAGGGTTCAAAAAGTTTTCAATCCAAGCGATCCGACTTTGTTTACTAAGCTTCAGCTCCTGTTCCATCACCGCTATGCTGCATCTCTGTGTCTGTTTTCGAAATGTTTTAATGGAATATGATCTGTTGAACTCGCTGCTCGGGACCGTATAAACAATGAAAAAACAAAAGCAGATATTGAACATATGTTTTATTCTTAGGGGAGAGGAATCTTTCATCTCTATGTATTATTTGTTTTATCTACACTAGGACTGGTATTGTTCATGTTTGATCCCTAGCATAGGTAATTTACAGCATGTATATGAAATTATTTTACCTTAGGGGGAAGAGAACAGGTAATATACAACATAATGTGTCTATATTACATCCCTGGCAACGCCAAGAAACGAGCTAGAACATGTATTTCAGTCAATCTTTATTACATCCTGGGCTATGCCGGGAAACCAGCTAATCTCTTATTAGTGACTTGATCACCAAAATACCTCCCTAAGTGTGTCCTTTCTTTTGAACTTATTAGATATAGGTATCTAGAAATGTGTGTGAAATTTTGTTGAATGCATTGTTCACTATGATTTTCTTATTGTTCTACACAATATCAACTGTAACGAAATAACACAGTAAACTTAGTGTAGTGTTAGAATAAAGAGCAAAGGAAAAAATTAGAATCATATTCTGTAATTGCAAATCTAAATTTGCTAGCGTGTACCAGTATTTGCCAGGTTGTGGAAATTTGGAATTTATAACATACTAGCAGGGCTACCCGGCGTTGCTCGGGACCGTATAAACAATGAAAAAACAAAAGCAGATATTGAACATATGTTTTATTCTTAGGGGAGAGGAATCTTTCATCTCTATGTATTATTTGTTTTATCTACCCTAGGACTGGTATTGTTCATGTTTTATCCCTAGCATAGGTAATTTACAGCATGTATATGAAATTGTTTTACCTTAGGGAGAAGAGAACAGATAATATACAACATAATGTGTCTATATTACATTCCTGGCAAAACCAGCTTTCTTTCCTTTTCCTGCTTCCTGCTGCCCTGACTGTACTGATATACAGCAGCTTAAATGTAATGTAAACCAACATCTTGTTAATCTTTTCTAGGTCCCAAACAGCAGCCCTTACATTTAAATTGCGATAGGCCCTGTTAGGAGTGAACGTG
The DNA here is from genome assembly GCF_053919585.1 of Euprymna scolopes. Classification (NCBI taxonomy): domain Eukaryota; kingdom Metazoa; phylum Mollusca; class Cephalopoda; order Sepiida; family Sepiolidae; genus Euprymna; species Euprymna scolopes. Next base: position 85,757,153 of record NC_136519.1, on the reverse strand, counting down.
AGTAAATAATACAAAATGGGATACACTCAAGAGCACACTTTTTTGCTATTTTGACAGATGGTTTAGACACGTATAAACAGCAATAGACAATTGAAAATCATATAGATATTGCAATAACGCCAGTTTTATATATTAATTTATTTTTATTTCGGACCATTATCCTCATCTTTATTAGTTGTTGTATTTTCATCTTTTATTGGTTTGTTTTATTCACAACGTTTCGGTCAACTACTCCTCTGGCCTTCGTCAGGTGGTAACCGCTGGGGATACGAACGTTGAATCGCCTAACTGCATTCACAAAGCGTGCCAGAGGTCTACTTGGCCAAAAATGTGGTGAGACGACAACAACTACGGATGGCAGCGATGGCTGAGAATGCAGTTAAGAGATCCGAAGTTCCGATCCGTCGCGGTTACCACCTGACGAAGGCCAGAGGAATAGTACGCCGAAACGTTGTGAATAAACAAATCAATAAAAGATGAAAAACAACTAATAAAGATGAGAATAATAGTCCGAAATAAAAATAAATTAATATATATAATGCAGCTTAAATGTAATGTAAACCATCTTTCCTAGGCATGGCCAGAAATAGTAGCCCCTTACGTCCGCGAGTAAAAGTAATATTTTTATAAAGTAACGAAATAGAAATAAGCGTGAAAATATAGTATATTCTTTAAATAAGAAGGGATTCTGCGAACAGTCATTCTTTTTTTCTCCTTACCATCTACTATTTCTTTCCGTGTGTCTTCACCTCTTTCTCATAGTTGTTTTATTTCTAATCTTGTTTTTCTATTTATTCATTTTCTGTCTCTCTCGTTTTCTACTTCCTACCTTTTATTTACCTGGGGTCACCACTTATCAAGGCCCGAAGGCCACACAGGGATGAGGGTTATTGTGTGTATAGTAATCAATGATATAGTATTGTAGTAAGCATGAGTATTGGGGTTTTTTTATTGAGTGTCTTATTAAAGGGGGCGGTTTGTCAGGAGTTTTTTTATGTTGGACTTGAAGACGTCCAAATTGTAGTCAGGTGGGAAACAGGCAAGCGGCATATTTTAAAGTCACTTTGCTTTTTATCAATCTCTCTTAACAAGTGTCTTTCTTGATATGGTATCACAATTTTATCTGCCCGACAAGAAGTGTGCATGTGGACATATGTATATATATATATATAAATATATATATATATATATATATATATATATATATATATATATATATATATATATTATACATATATTATATATTTATAACGAGGACTTTTTCTTTCCTGTATTTTAATTAAACTAGTAATTTCACTATTACATTAAAATACACTCAGCTCTTTAGACTATTGTTCTAATCTCCTTTAAATTATATATATATATATATATATATATATTTATATATATATATATATATATATTTATATATATATTTATATATATATAAATATAAATATATATATTTATATATATATAAATATAAATATATATATATTTATATATATATATATTTATATATATATTTATATATATATATTTATATATATATATATTTATATATACATATATTTATATATATATATTTATATATATATATTTATATATATATATTTATATATATATATTTATATATATATGTATATATATATATATATATATATATCCATATATATTTATATATATATTTATATATATATTTATGTATCTATATATATATATTAATATATATATTTATATATATATATATATATTTATGTATTTATATATATATATTTATATATATAATTATATATATATATTTATGTATTTATATATATATTTATATATTGATATATATATATATTTATATATATATGTATGTATTTATATATATATATGTATATATTTATATATATATTTATGTATATATATATGTATGTATTTATATATATATATATATGTATTTATATATATATATGTATTTATATATTTATATATATATTTATATATATATATTTATATATTTATATAGATATATTTATATATTAATATATATATTATATAGATATATTTATATATTTATATATATATTTATATATTTATATATATATTTATATATTTATATATTTATTTTATATATATATATATTTATATATTTAAATATATATTTATATATTTATATATGTATTTATATATATATATATATTTTTTATATATATTTATATATATATATTTATGTATATATATTTATATATTTATATGTATATTTATATATATTTATATATATGTTTATATATGTATATATATATATATATATATATATATATATATATATATATATATTAAAAATTAAAGATAATAACATTATCACGGACATCTACCGAAAATCAACTGACACCTAACAATACCTATACTTTAAAAGCTACATAAAGGCCATTCCGTACACTCTGGCACGTAGAATCTCCCCCATAGTTACAGACAAAATCCTTCGAACAATCCAACTCGGAAAACTACGAATGAATCTATGAAAAAGAAAATAACTACCACAACTTATAGACAAAGAGATCCAACTAATGGTAAATATACTAATAGGAGATGTGAAAATCCCTAACAGGCGGAACAAAGAGCAAATCCTAACGTACGTCTCAACACACAACACAAACAACCCAGAACTTTTCACAGAGGAAACGAAAACCTTCAAAACATCAAACTAAAGAACTTCCTTAAAACAACAAAAACAATAAAAAGAAAACACCAACCCAAAAACCTAAAACGCCTTCTTACATCATCCAAACTCCATCAAGACACAACAAAAGGAGTCACAAAATTCAACAAACAACGATTTCGTGTCTGCAACATAATATTGATGGAAACGCCTACGCAGAATATGGACACCAGCATGTGTCACAGCCCATACACACATACAGTCGAGGAAAATTCGAGATAATGCCCATTTTCCAAACTGACACCTACTTCTACTTACTAACACAAGAAAAAAACTTCATAACAAAGTTAAACCCTGCTTAAACATATCCCAATAACAATACACACAAATAAAACGTTCAGATTTAAGAACCCTGGGCCGACAAATCGAGAAGTCTTTGAATAAGCCAAATTGAAGAATGACTCAAAAAGTACTTAATGTCGCCTTCTGGAAGAAGTTGCAAAGACTGTTAAGCCTGTGACTAAGTCTCCATTAAATCAACATCACATACAAAAATGATTAAAATAGGCAGAGGACAACATGAAAATATATTTTTGCAAAGTTTTGTTTACGGATAAAGTGCGTGTCACTCTTGATAGCCCTCTTGATGGTGGTGGGATAATGACTTGGGCTGGGATTATTGGAGGTACTTTAGTTAGAACATGGAAAGTCCAAGAAGGCGTAAAAATTATGTCAAATGCTTACACAGCTTTTC
>NC_136519.1:85733773-85748773 GCF_053919585.1 Euprymna scolopes | reverse complement strand
AAAAAAAGAAATTTATTTCTTTTGTTTTCATTTAATTTTACTCTATAAAAAAAAATCTCGCATTATTCTTGGCTTTTAATTTTTCCTTATAATTTTCTTCAACAATGCTTCAAGCAAACTACAACCTACTTATATAGATATACACACATAAATACATACATATACATGTATATATAAATGAATATTTATATATATATATATATTCCTTGAAGTTTTTAACCTTTAAAACTATAGAAACAACTTTTTTTTATCATTCGTTAGAAAACCATCTAATCAGTAATTCATTTAATCACCTGCATTCACTGCATCAACTCGCTCCTGAATTTACTATAGCACTAATAATTTATTTTTAAGGGGCCATCAATTGTTTTCCATGAAACACTGTTTCGGGGATTTAAAAACAAAACAGTATATTATATCATGGCTCCCCAGTAGTGTTGATTAAATACCACCTCCCTTGATCTTAGGAAGGAGACATGTTAAAAACATTTGATCCAATTTCCTATTCTTAATTGCAGTTACTAACCTTTTCATGCTATAAAAATGAATTTCTTACCTGTGCGATTCATCAATTTCCACATTTAAAAATATATATTTTTTTAATTTATCAGTCATGTATTTACAAGATTAGGATTAATCCATTTAACTACTTATCCCCCCCACTATGATTAGTATTTTGTATATTTACATTCTTATTTATTTAAAATTAAATATAAAAGGTTAAAAATATTTATACATATATATATTTTTTTTTAAATTTATTATATGTAAATATAAATACAATTTATACATTGCTTATATAGTTTTGGATTTCCTTTATTAATATGGTATGGTTAATCTTAAACGATTCAAAAGCATCAGGATAACGAACAAATGCTTTATTTAACAGTTTACATATTTTATTTTTATCCCCACCTTGTTTTATCATCCTTATTACTAAGCTAGAAACTGGTGATATAAAATCTGTTAATTTTAAAGTAACGCGAGCTATTCTCAAAAAATCTGATATAATGGTTCCATAAAATATAAAACAGGGCAGATGCTATCGTTATGCGGCATGCGTACTATTTTAAAGGGGAAAGCGTTTCTTTTATCAAATATTTTATAAAGAAAAATCCCATCCTCAATTTTTATATCTAAATCCAGAAATGTAGCCTGTTGCCCTCTATGTTCACAATTCAATTTTATTTCGTTTGGATATATAAGATGTTTATTTTTTTTTTCGAATTCATCATTATCGTTTATACATATAAGGTCATCTATAAATCTCCTACACCCATGAAAGTTATATGTTTTACATATATCAGTTTTTAATAGTGATGACATATATATATATATATATATATATATATATATATATATATATATATATATATATATACTCGAGTCTATGTAAATACAGATTTGACCAAAATGGCGCAGGATTCCATCCCATTGGGATACCTATCGTTTGGAGTAATATTTTATTTCCTATTTGAAAATAGCATACTTTAATGAGATGACCTACAAGTATTTTTAAAATACCTTCAGAATAACTCGTTTTTCTATATTTATTTTGACACCAGAACGTTTTTTAATTTGAAGCGTCTTTATATTTACCTTTGTCACCTTCAAAAGCTAAATCTACAGTAGCATTTAATTCTTTTATAAGTTTTTCGTGCGAAATTTTAGTATATAACGTATAAAATCATAAGTAGCTATAGATTTTCCTTTTATTCTGGAATTCATTTGATCTAATTTTTCTTTCACTGGTTGGGAATTATTTACTACCCAAAATAGATGTATATTACTATAGAAATTTCTTTTCAGGTGAAAATTATTTATTTGATTTATAATCAATTTTAATATTTTAGATATAGCTTTACTTAAAGGTTTAGTGAGGCACGTCTTTGAACCTACATTAAATCTTTACATACATATATATATATATATACATATATATACATATATAGCTATATACATATATATATAAATATATATATAAATATATATTTATGTATGCATATATATACATATATATGCATGTATATATATACACACATATATGTCCATATACATATATATGCATGTATATATACATATATATATGTATATATATGTGTGTATATATACATACATATATGTATATATACATATACATACATACAAATATATATATACATATATATATACATATACATACATACAAATATATATATATACATACAAATATATATATATATATATATATATATATATATATATATATATATAACTGTCATTAGCGTATTAAGCGATGCTCTTTGTGTAAACAAATCGAGCTTCATAGTTTGACTGTTATATGGGCGCGCGGGTTTCGATCCTGACTTGAGGTAGTTGACTGTCTAGCCGGACTGATGGGTTTGGTACAGCGGAATAGTACTGTATGTGGATGACTTAATATATATATATATATATATATATATATATATATATATATATGTATATATATATACATATATATATATACATACATATTATATATACATACATATTATATATATATATATATATATATACATATACATACATATTATATCTGTATATATATATATTATATCTATCTATCTATCTATCTATCTATCTATCTATATATATATATATATATATATATATATATATATATATATATATATATATATGTTCTTAATATTCGTGACTTCCTCCACTATGCCATTAGCTTGCTCTCGAGCGTTTGCATACGTTTTATATGGACGCAGCTGCTTCGGTATACGCGTCAACGGCTCTGTTACGAGGTAAATATTAGTAATGTAGTTTTATAAAGAACAGTTTTTATTCCATTTGATATTATACGAAGTGAAACTCATTATAAACTAGCGCTGTTTTTAAGATATTGCAAAATACAGCAACATTGGAAAGGATTGCGTTGGTAAATACGCGTGGACACTAAGCAAAAGAAAGATGTTTATTTAAAAAAACACACACAACAAAAAAAAACACACATCATGTATACTTTTTAAACAAGTGACTTTTTTTCCTGTTAAGGTAGAGCATACCCTTATCTGTTCGCGGGCCCCTATTTGAAGCTCAGCATATTCGTGGGGTATCTTCTGTTTACGTTGGTCTAGCGTCATAGAAAGCGGTATTACAACTAGAGATCTCTGCTTTGAAGGGGTGGGATTTAGCTGCTTGTCGGGGAGATTTTTAAAGAAACATGCTACGGATACAAAAAAAAACTAGTCTAATTTTTTATCTAATATAGATAATATATATAACTATATCGTAAGATCACCGAAGTTAAGCAATATGTAGCCTGATCACTACCAAATTATTGACCAATTTGGGAATGCCTGCTTCGCCGAGGCGGGAGCTATTTATTTTAGTAGGGACAAGCGTGCAACTGAGCGTTGGTGGTGTAAAGACAGTTTTAATGAGCCTGTTTATTGATTACTTTTGTGTCTACTCAATAGCATTGAACCGTAATGATAGGAAGAGAGACTGAGAGAACAGACAGAGTTGGGGAAGCAGGAACCCGGAAGGGAATTCCACAGTCTACCGGTTCTGGGAAAGAAACTACTGGAGTAGATAGCGCTCATACAACTAGAGATCTCCATTTGAAGGGGTGGGATTTAGCTGCTCGTCGGGGAGATTTTTAAAGAAACATACCACGCATACTTAAAAAAAAACTTGTCTATTTTTTTTTATCTAATAAGTTATATCGTAAGATCACCGAAGTTAAGCAATATGGAGACTGGTCACTACCAAACTATCGACCAATTTTAGAATGCCACATGGGTGACTAATTTAGACATGCCAGACGCTGAATGTAGGGGATCATCGACACCTTCCTGAAATGATAGAAATGTCACCTCTTCTACCGGGGTTATACAGGCGACTGGTGACCGCTTGTGAATTTCAAACTCCCATTAAATTTCCAACGTCAGATAAAGCCAGTAAAACCGGCTTCAGTGTTAGTGCTGGTTAGTGGCGCAGTTTAGGGTTATATTGAATCAAGGAATAGAGAAACCGATCGAGAGCGAGAGACAGAGGTGAAGACAGAGAGCAGGAATCTCTATATCGTATCTACTATTATATAAAAGTCACTTTGTGTGTGAGTGTGAGTTCTTCATAGGTTCCTAAACGGCTGAGTCTATCTTTTTCAAATTTCACACAAAGGTAATTTATATGTATATCAGTGTTCTTAGATATGTTGTATACATAAATTCATCTGATAAGTATGAAAATAATTTTTAAAAAACTCCGATCTTAAAAATAGCTTTCTCTCATACAGAAAAAATTAATAATTTTTCGGGGAATATTCTATGCTAGACCGGTAAGGGAGGTAATAAAATTTAAGCAAATCATTTCTTTAAAAAAAAAACTTATTATAATCTGAACATATAGCTTAGTGATCGTGCAATCGACTATAGATCGAACGACCCCATGTTCAAGCCCGGGTGTACCTCACCATTTTGTTCATGCTTTTTGTTATTAGTTAGTTTAACTTAAGATAAAAGAAGAGATACCATTTAAAATCGCTGCAAATCCTTTCTTCCTTTGCATATTTTAAAACTAAGCATTGATCAGAAGTTACTTTTCTCGAGCAATTCAATAGTAAAGTTAAACACTTAGCTAGCATTATATTGTAAGCGAACACAGATGGAAATTATGAACGACATTATTATTATTATTACTTTTTTATTTTTTGTAACAATTTTCGCGAAATACCCCACCATGCAAAATACTCAATAAAAGAATTGATTGTATCAAAAATACATACGCAATCTGCATAAAGTAGAATATCATGTTTAAACGTATTGTACGACCGGGCAACGCCGGGATGCCTGCTAGACAGAAATAAAAGTAGAAAGGGAGAGGGAAAAATACTAAAAATTAAAAAAAAAAATGCAGTAAGACGCACAATTTCAAATCTTTTATTTTGTTATAAATTCCTTGAAAACGCCGAGTAGGCATGTGTTCACAGAATTAAAGTTCCAAACCTGTTGGTGGGCGTCCATGTGAAAAGAGTCATTGCTCCGGAGAATAAACAAACAGTTCTAGATAAACGAGAAAGCGATTCGCGTGGTTGTATTCGCTGTCAATTCATGTTAACGCATTTCCTAAACAACCCGCGGCCAACATCGTCGAGATATGTTAATTACCAGCCCACGTTAATGGAGCGCAAATATTGATAGCTGAAGACAGATTTGTTTATTTTATTTGGTTTTCCCGCCAAGAGCTGAACTGTTAGTAAGAAGCAGCGTTTGTTTTTCAGCAAGTTTATTTCTTTTAAAAATAAAACTAAAACAAATAACACTAAATAATTAAAGAAACAAGTAATATAAACATTTGATTAAATTCAAAGAAACCAAATCACTTAATTTTATTATTTAATTTTTTTAAAAACTGATAAAATTTCGTGTCAGATTTTTACAATAATGTACATGATATCAACAAGTCAATCAACACACACACACACACACACACATATATATATATATATATATATATATATATATATATATATAGAGAGAGAGAGAGAGAGAGAGAGAGAGAGAGAGAGAGAGATAACACTAGTCCATGAAAAAAACTCAGGATCCCATAAATTAACATTAGGGCTATTGTGAATTAAAGAGAGCAAGTTAATGAATTGATTAAATAGATGTGTTACTGACTAAATAGTTTTCCAACGAATAATTAAAAATATATATTTAATAAGTTTTTATATAGTTTTAAAGTTATATATATATATATATGATTATTACAACGTTTTGTCAGACGAGTGCCAATCCCTTAGACACAGATGATATTACAGAGTCTTAGCTTTGCACGGCAGCTAAGTCTCCCTCCCTCTCTCTCTCTCTCTCTCTCTCTCTCTCTCGGCTCAAAATGTTGATATCCAGCAACAAGCAAGAGCAAGATAGCAAGCAACTAATTAAACTGCAGACCAAATACTGCGGGTACTGGTCTCCCGCTTTACATTTTTTTATATCAAAGATTCGCTTTACCTAGAAAGGTTGCCTTTACCATGGCGTACGTCAGTCTTCTCCACCCAAAACACATATGTGTTGAGGTGGAGCATTCTCCACCCCAACACACATATAAGAATTACACTACAATTTACCAAGATAACCCAAGATGGCAAATCTAAAGTATATTATAAATATTAAAGAGTTAATACTTATAAGGTAATCTCAACCGGATATAACAGTTCAGTAAAACCAAATAGGAACGTATAATAAGAACAAGTAGTTAATAAAACATGTTAAAAAACACTTTGAAAAAGAGTTAAAACATATTTAATTTTTAAAAGGAAGCACAAAATAAGTGGATAGTCCTTAATCCGAGGAGTTTTGAAGAAGTACTTTCTTTCTCATCAGAAGGTAGGGATTAGCAAAATGCGAATCGGATTTTGCTTGCAAAAGTATTTAATGAAACTACAAGTAAGTCATCGATTTTTCTTGGTAAAAATAGTAAAGCAGAGAAAATAGGGGGAAGAAATAGATGATTTCACGTTAATGGATGGTTTGGTGAAGGGTACAATATCCGATAACGGTCAAATCCAAAAATAAAATTTCAAATTTGGATGAACTTTGGACAAATATAAAAGTAAAGTGTGATGCCCTTCCCCAGAGTATTGCTGCAGTCTAATTCAAGGAATTCCCAATATATATATATATATATATATATATATATATATATACATATATATATATATATATATATATATCAATGTATACTGTGGATGCACAATCAAGACTTCAAACAGGGTGTTGATGGCAAAAAAAAGTGTATTTCATTTTACGTTACAATTGTTTCCATGTTCAGTCGGAAAATTTCAAACATTATATCTATGGGCTTTTCCGTAACTTCAGCAAAGGTAAATGTTACTCTAATGCTTTACCCGTTAAGGGAATTTTTCTTTTTTCTTTCTGTTCAGTATCATTCTCATTGAACCAAGCCTGATGTTTACGCTCACAATAACCTAATACAGTCTCACATAGCTCATAGACAGACTCCTTAAAATCAGGCCAAGTTTTTTCACAATCAATCTCTTCCAGCTCCTTAACTAGTTTCTCCATCACAGTATTGCCCCTTAAACGGTCAACATTAAGTCGCTTTGGGATAGCCACACTAGCTCCCCTCATCTTGGGCTCACAACACATTTAACCTTTGCATGGACCAACCGATGGTCGCTCCAGCACTCTGCACCACGCATGATACGAACACTGCCGATATCCCTCATCTCATGTTTTCTAACTAACGCATAGTCTATCAAGTGCCATTTTTGGAGCAAGGATGCGCCCAGGTTGTCTTGTATTTGTCCTTCCGCTGAAATACGGTGTTACCGATTTTAAAACTCATCTCTGAACAAAACTGCAACAACACCAGACCATTGCTATTACACTTGCCTACTCTATGTTTACCCAGCACATCCCAGGTTACAAAATCTCTTCTCACCCTGGCATGAAAATCTCAAAGAATGAAGATCTTGTCGGTAGAGGGAATGCGTCCAACTACACTGCACAATGCAAGACAGAAAGCAACCTTTCATCTTCTGTTGAATCCATAGTGAGTGCATAGCCATTCAAAAGAGTTGTGTAACGACCATTTACGAGGGGTAATCTCATATTCATGATCCGGTTACTCACACCACAGGGAAGTTCTTCCAGGCTAGAAAGAATCGATGCCTTTATAGCAAAAGCCACCCCTGATTCCCTCTTACCACTCCAGAAAATGGTGTAGGTCCAAGCCAACTCAGAAAACTGTCCCTCATTAGCCAGCCTAGTCTCAGATAGTGCAACTATGCCCATGTTATAACGTTGAAGTTCCTTAGATACAAGAGCAGATCTACGCTCTGGACGCGCTATTGCTGACGGTAAGCAAAGCAGCGTACGCACATTCCAACATGCAATGGCCATTGTCATACATTTCCTCGCAGTAGCATGATGGCGACCCGGGACAGGCTGTGCAGCCCTGTAACACCTGCCGGGCCTGAACCTGGAAGTTCCAATTCCCTTATTTCCATTTACGTTCATAACTATATTTGCCAACTTAATTAAATATTTTGCCGTTTTAGGCTACAGCCTATTTGCTATCGAGATACACATTGATGGTAAAATGTGTAGCTAGTTTATATCAAGCGATACCTCAGCTTAAGATTTTTTTACTGTAAGAAAAGACTTTGAACCGATACAATCCAACTCTCCAAACAACTGTCACATTGAACTAAAAAGAAGACCAAGTAAACATTATTCGAAGTAACAGTCGCAGCAGGTTAAATATCAAACATTACCTAATCCTAAAGAGCTTCCCTCCACCAGGGCTTATGGGAGACGTCTCTACTCACCATGCCATGTGATCCATGACTGGGACTTGGGTTGCTGGGGAACAGAGCATACTCCACATGCCGGTCATGCATGCCGCCGCTGACAGGGCCTAAGCTCCTCTGGAGGTTTCTATCAGGGATGCCTCACCCTTAGTTTTGGTTAAAAGAACCTCGGTCCACAAGAAAGTAAAGGTCCAGTTATACCGCACAAGACACTCGTCGTTCATCAGAGCCCCGTCTGCGTGGCAGTGGTCGCGACGTGCTCGGTGGTGGTCAAAGTCTGGTGTGGACGTGTTTTAAAAGCACACAGGTGTCTTAGCTTCTTATAGTGCTTCCCCCAGAAAAATCAATATATATATATATATATATACATATATATATATATATATATATATGTATATATATATATATATATTGATTTTTCTGGGAGAAGCACTATAAGAAGCTAAGACACCTGTGTATATATATATATATATATATATATATATATATATATATATGCATATATATATGCATATATATACACACATACATATATGCATATATATTCATATATATATGCATATATATGTGGATATATATGCATATATATGCATATATATGCATATATATTCACATATATATACATACATATGCATATATATATGCACATACATATATATACATATATATATATTCATATACATATATATACAATATATATATAAATGCATATATATATATAAATATATATATATATTATTATAAATATATCAATAAATATATATATACATATATGTATACATATATAAATGCATATATATATATATATATATATATCAGTTTATATAAAAATAACTTTGTCAATATATATATAACATATTATACATATATCAGTATAAATATATCGATAAATATATCAATATATATACATATAAAAATTAATATATTATACACAAATCAATATATATAAATATATAAATATATATATATATCAATAAATATATATATACACGTATATATATATATATATATATATATATATATATATATATATATATGTAAAAAGGAACAAACCGTATTTTGTGTTCATCAACGATTCGTCTTTATTTCGAGACTTCCTCTGGATGGATGAGATTAAGTCTCGAAATCAAGACGAAACGTTGATGAACACATAATACGGTTTGTTCCTTTTTATTTCTTTATTTTGTCGGAATACTATTTCCATTATTTTCATCATATATGTATGTATATATATGCAGGTGATTAATCGACTTACTGCCTTAATAGTTTTCCAACGAATGATTAAATAAAAAATACAAATTAAACAAGTTTTTTTTATATAATTTTAAAATAATATATATATATATATATATATATATATATATTACATAGGCATCACAACTTCTCAAGGCAAAGAGGCCACCCGAGGATAAGGGTTAAGATATATATTTATATATATATATCTTATATACATATAAACACTATCAATAATTTCCCCCACTCTTTATCTGTGCCTAAACCTAAACGTAGATTGCATGAACAAAGCTTCTTTCTTAGAACTGCACGCCTGTGGAATTGTCTTCCGTTTTCCTGCTTTCCGGCTGACTACAATATGGTTGTGTTCAAGTCTAAAGTAAATAAGTTCTTGATGAGCCGTTCCATATAAGTTATCAAATTTACCAAATTTTCATTACTAATGATTACTATATTGATCAATTTCTACTGTACACTCTTTAACCCTTATCCTTGAGTGGCCTCTGGGCCTTGATAATGTGGTGACGCCTTTGTAAAAAAAAAAAAAAAAAAAAAAAAAAAATCTTTTATACGTATATATATATATATATATATATATATATATATATATATATATATATATATATATAGAGAGAGAGAGAGAGAGAGAGAGAGTATATATATTTATATTTAAATATATATACATATATATAGCTTAATGTAAAAGGAAAAGAGAGAGATCAATTCCGCAATTTTTTTTAGGCGGACGCTTGAAACTACCGTTCATAATGAAGCAATCCTTTAATTTAAACCCAAGGGCCTTTTGTTCACCGAACTCTTACGCTTTCCCAGCTTATTATACATCTATTTTTTTTTGTTTTTCTTATACGGATATATGTATATGTATGCGTGTATTTGTGTGTGTGGTTGCATATATATATATATATATATATATATATATATATATATATATATATATATATATATATATATATATAACACGGAAATTACATAATTGTCGATGCAATAATTTATTTCAACCTTATGGTATTTTCAAGCATCTAAACTAGACAATTACATTTTCAGTATCATGTAAATGTAATTGTCTAGTTTTGATGCTTGAAAATATCATAAGGTTTAAATACAATATAGCCTCGACAATTATGTAATTTCCGTGTTATATTTTTATTTTTATTTTTATGTTATTGCTCTGTTTACCACATTGAGCTCTCATACCCGGATTTCCTCCTGGAATTATTCCATTATAACACTATATATATATATATATATATATATATATATATATATATATATATATATATATATATATATACATATATATATATATATATATATATATATATATATTACTTTATTTTATACGAGTCCACTCACCCTCATTCCTCAACCTCATTTCCTGCTATTCTAAACACCCCACTTGTATGTATCCCTTTCTTTTACGCACCCCTAATAATTTAGTATTAACAGTATTTACATTATTATTATTGGTAATAGTGGTGTTGATGTAAGAGGTAGTGGTAGAAGAATTGTTACTACTGCCTTTATTATTACCATTATTATTACTGCACTGTTTTTAACGCTATTACCATTGTAATTATTATTGTTTTTATCATCATTATTATCATTATAATCATCATTATAATTGATATCATTATTATCACTCCAGTCAATGCTACCATAATTGCTATCATTATCTCGATCTTCACTGTTGTAACAGTAATCTTGAATTTAATTTTATCACAACTATTGGTAACATTATATGTAATGTTTACTTTTTATTTTGCCTTGATTTTTATTTTATTCATCTTATTTTATTTTTCTTAATATTATTTTTTTATATTCAATTTTACATCTAATTTATTTTCAACTTTATTATTACTACTATTATTATAATTGTCATTACTATTTTACTATTATAATTACCCTACTATTATTTGGTATATTTTTACCACTCTCATAAATAGCGATGGTTTCCTTACTCCCCAATTTTAACATCAATATTTATACTTAACCTTTTACATCAAGTTATACGCAATCATAGTCATTGCCACCCTAATCTCCGACCGCCACTTATGATCATACTCCCTATATCATAACAGGAGAAACTTATAAATATATTTCCGCATAACCTTTCAGTTTTACAACCTTACATAACCCCCCCCAATTAATCAAAATTACCCACTCCATAGAATATAGACACCCCAAAAACCGTTAAAATAAATTACCACAAAGCAACAATACACACCCTACTTAACCATAATACGTATATCCCTTAATCTCAACACTATGTTAAAGACCATATATAATCTCATATATCATACTATATATAACAAGCTTCTCCTTATTTATTTAAAATTCAATAAAGCTTCCCCCAACATTCTATAATTCCTCTTAATTTTTTTAATCCCTAATGAACTTTACGCTAGACGCCATATCTCCCCCATGCTACCTAGCACCTTCTCTACTCTTCTGATGAGAAGTAATAGGCTTCGAAGTGCCCTGGCATTAAGAGTCCCTTCTATTCCCCCAAATTTTTCCTGTATTCCATTATTAAATAAATGATCCTTTCTATATCTACCTATATATAGTTTTATGTCTTCATTCCATACTCTTGATGTCCTATTATACATATATATATACATATTTGTTTACATCTATATACCTATTTATTTACATATATACCAATATATGTATATATATATATATATATATAAATAAACGTTTACATCTATATACCTATTTATTTACATATATACCAATATATATATATATATATATATATATATATATATATATATAAATGAACGTTTCTGTAAAAGTCTGAGGAAGCTACATGACGGCAAAAAAAAAGCATTGTAGCCGAAACAATAATGTAACTTAACAGAAAATTACGGTAATAAATACAACGTTTATATATAAATACGGCTCCCTCAGTCTTTGACACACTACGGTTACATGCAGGTTGGCAGGAGGTGTTTAATACCAGTGGCCTGTGAAGTGTACAAGACGACTAGAAACAAATGCTGAGATAAGCGGAGAGTACGTACAGCGCCTATAATTCCCAAATGGTCACCCATTGGGTACTTACCAAGCTCAACGTTGCTTAACTTCGGTGATCTGACGAGAACCAGTGTGTCAACACGATTATGCCATATAAATATACATATATATATATATATATATATATATATATATATATATATATATATATATATATATATATATATATATATATATATATATATATATATATATATATATATATATGTGTGTGTGTGTATATATACATATATATAAAATAACTGTTTTAAACATGTTTTATTAACTATTTGCTCTTATATATATATGCTCTTATATATATATACATCGTTATTTATATATATTATATATATATATTAATATATATATACATATATACCTATATATCAGTATATATATATATATCATTATATATACATATGAATATATATCAGTATATATATATATTAATATATATGTATATTTCAATATATATATATATATATCTATATCAATGTATATATATATATATATATATATATATATATATATTAATATATATATATATATATGTCCGTATATATATATAGATTTCTATCCGTCTATCTATTTATTTATCTATCTTATCTATCTATGTATTATAAAGTGTGTCTGTGTGTATTAGAGAGAGAGAGAGAGAGAGAGAGAGAGAGAGAGAGAGAGAGAGAGTTCTCCATATACTCCGCAACGCTATGATCGATTGTAATGCAATTTCAAAAAATAATCTTTACGAATCTCGTATTGGTCTAAAGTTTTGTATCAAAATGTCTTTGATAAATATCGATAATCGATAATGTAATAAAGCCGATAAAGGAAGGAACATGCGTTTTTTTACCAATTCCATATCTTATACGGCCTTTTTTTTACTAGATCATTTGAATAGTTTTATTACCAAACAAGCAGAATGACGCCGCGTATAAAATTAACAGTAGTTTCTTTGATATTTCATATAACATACTACGGCACTTGAGTTTAACCCTTTAAACTTTAATAGTAGTCATTATATATATAAAATATAGTTTTATTAAAACAACTGTTAACTCTCTACAGTGCAATGTGGATAATAATCTATGGTGAAATTAGTCACTGGCGGGAGTTATGTGAATGTTTCTCTTTGCGTACCGTGATGGTTCCCCGGTTAGAGCGATTTGATTCGAAGCGGGCGATTTAAGCAATTTCGATCACAATAAAATATGGGAGTATGAAACATACGTTGAACATCATTCATTCCTGGGCAACATCAGGTATCCCTCTTTGTTTATATATATCTTCTACATAATTATAAAACTTAAATGACTTTGTAACGAGTGTTGTAACCCAACATCCGGTTTAAGATGTCCGGTTGCACTTGTGTACATAAACATATACATAACCCCATAACAGCGTAAACAAATAAACACAAATCGCTACTTTTGCAATGTTTGACTTACGCACTGAAATATTAACGTTAGTATTTAGAAGTTATTATTTAACATGGAAAGGGTGAGGATGTTTTCATACTATTCTGTATTACAACTATACTGTCGCAATTTTCTTACAAATATATCAACTTTGACCCGTTGATAACGTATTGTTTTACTGTGTACGTTTTCAGCGTCCCAATTGTCTTTGTTTTCGCGTTTAAATTATCTAAATAATTGTTAATACTTTCTGCGTTTTTTACATCGTTCATTTCCGTATTACGTTTAAGTTATTTTAGCGTAATTTTCTAACAAATCGATCTACTGTACCCTTTTACAACATATTATTTTATTGTGTACGTTTTCAGCGTTCAAATTGTTTTGTTTGTTTTTTGCGTTTAAATTAAACAATATATCAAAATTTTAATAGTGCAGATATACCTATAAATATGGTGAACCACTTGTATTTCAATGGTTGTAATTATGTTTATTTACAATAAACAATTATAAACAGAATGACTCATAGAAATCTATCTATATTCTTTTTTCATTTTAAATATACTTTCATAGAAATATTTCTGTTATGTCACAAAAACTATTTTCTTTACTTCACAAGTGTGACGCTCATACATTAATTCCATAGCTACTATAGCATACTGACACAACGGGTCACGGGTAGTATATATATATATATATATATATATATATATATATATATATATATATATATATATATATATATATATGTGTGTGTGTATATATATATATATATATATATATATATATATATATATATATATAAGCGTATTCAATTTTGAATACCGCCTTTTTCCGCAGGAAATTCTGCAATATTCTTTCAAAATACACAATCTTACGTGGTTATGTCGAAAAATAACGAAAATAACGTCATTGCTTTTAACACAAAGAAACTTGAAAAATGAAGAATAAAACAGATTTGAATAGAAATGCTGAATAAATAGAATATTTAAATAAAAGGAA
>NC_136519.1:85691273-85726273 GCF_053919585.1 Euprymna scolopes | reverse complement strand
ACAAAATACTTGAGAAAACGGACTCTGGAGAATTCACATGGGCCCTAGCAAACTTTAGACGTGCTGCAAGGTGTTTTCCGGTGTGCAGTGGAGTCCTTCGTGGTCTTCTTCCTTTCAGACCATTTTCATGCAGAGTCCTTTGCAATGTTTGCCTTGATATTTTTATGCCAGAAGACTCCAGATTTTCTAAAATGTCCTTAGTAGTGGTGGTTGGATTTACATTAACACTTCTTACAATGTTCCTGGTGGCTCTAGCAGACAGTTTCCTTTTCCTTCCTCTACTAATCAAGTTGTTTGTTGTGTGGTGGCTCTGGAATTTTTTGATGATGCTCTGTACTGTTGCTGTAGGGACCTCAAATTTCTTGGAAATTGACTTGTAACCTAAACCATCCTTATGTGAATTCACAATTTTAGTCCTAAGATCATTACTAAGCTCTTTTTTTCTTCCCCATTCTAAAAATTTTTATTCTTTTATTGGTGTTCAGTTGATATCATTTTAATTTCTGAAAAACGCAAAAAACGAAATGAAATTAATCAAAGGTTGTATAAAAGCATTCAAAATAAGAATCAAACAAGAAACAAACAGTCAGAAACTCGATTAATACTGAAAAAATAAGGGGGTATGATTATTTTTGAACATTGCAGATTTTATAAATAGCTGTATATTTCTTTTATTACAAGTATCCCGAGATTCTAAAATGACGAAAATGATCAGAAGAGGTTTATTAAGAATATGTATCAATATGGACGTAAACAATAAATTCTTACAAAGTTACACCTAATAAACTCAATTTTCAAGGGGGGGTATGAATAATATCGGGCACAAGTGTACATGATGATGGCAGCACATTCGCTTTCGAAATTGCTATTATTGATATAGCACAGAAAAGAAATATATAGAAACATGAAAACAAATCAGTGATGAGTCGCACGAAGGTTGCTTTTAAGTTCTGCCATAGTCTGGCATTCTTTGGCACACATTGTGCAGACATGTGCGCCACTAGCAGCACGTTCTTGATGTTCACTTTTATGTATAATCAAATGCCGCTTTTTTTTTTTTTTTTTTTTTTTTACATAGGCATCACCACATTATCAAGGTCCAGAGGCCACTCAAGGATAAGGGTTAAAGAGTGTACAGTAGAAATTTTTCAATATAGTAATCATTAGTAATGAAAATTTGGTAAATTTAATAACTTATATGGAACGGCTCATCAAGAACTTATTTACGTTAGACTTGAACACAACCATATTGTAGTCAGCCGGAAAGCAGGAAAACGGAAGACAATTCCACAGGCGTGCAGTTCTAAGAAAAAAGCTTTGTTCATGGAATCTACGTTTAGGTTTAGGCACAGATAAAGAGTGGGGGGAATTATTGATAGTGTTCACAGCTAGACGAGTGTTTCTTGTGAAAGTTTGGCGAGGGGGGACCATAGGTTGAAGCTCAGTTGAACACGTTCCATGAAAATAACGATACATCAGAGACAAACTCGCAACATCTCTTCTGTGAGATAGAGGTTGCAAGGAGGAGAAAAGGACATCTCCTACGAGGCTACGAAGTCTATTTTGAACTCTATCAAGGCAGGACAAGTCCTTTCTAGCAGCTCCTGCCCAGATGTGGCAACAGTATTCCATCCTTGGACGTACCTGGCTCTTATATAGGTAGAGAATAGCATCAGCAGTGAGATATCTACTGGATCGATAGAAAGATCCCACCATTTTTCCAGCGGCCTTGGCAACAGATTTGATATACGTGTTCCATTTAAGATCAGGAGTAATGGTCAAGCCCAGAAGCACCACATGCTGTTTTGTACGTCCGCCCGCAGTTGACACAGACTAGATCTGGCAACACAAGACTGTTTTGTGGCCCACTGCGCTGATGAGTAATCTGGTGGCTCATCAGCCCAGCTCTGCTCAGACATAATTTTTCGCACACCAATTTGGCGCCCCTCATACATATCTACAAACATACATATGTGTGTGATTAGACGGCGAGTGAGTGAGAAAGTGCGAGAGAGAAAAATATCTTTTCGCTTGGAAGATCTAAAAATTGATAGACTTGTTAGTTTTTGATAACTAGAGATCGAAACATAGTCATGTCTATATCGACGCCTTTGTATGTGTCCTCTAAAAATTAAAACAAATGAAGTCTAAAACGTCTGCATGTAAAAGTTCATTTGACAGATATTACAGAGTGAAACGATTAAAAATGTCGCCCTAAAAACAGCCCTTCAGTTTTATTTAAAAGCTTTTATAGAATACATCAATTCGGATAACTTGATTATGTAGCAAAGCTTACATATATTCAATGTAGCCGCCTTCAGTCTCAATAACCGCCTAAATACGAGTCCAGAACTTGGAGCATGCCTTTGTACAACGCCTGCGGGAGCTCGGCGAATACTTTGCAGAAGGATGGCTTTGGTGTTTAGGAATTTCATGGTCGTGACGTTTTCAATGACCAAACGAAGTAGTCCAGCGGAGGAGGAGAAGGGCCATTGAGAGAAGGGTGTAAAGTTGTTGCAATCCTTCTAAAGCCAAGCTTGTATCTCTTTGGACTTGTGGGGCGATACCAGGTTTTGCTGCCATACCTAGGGTCTGGCAACGGCCAACTGACTGCAACAGGCGACTATCATCCTCTTCAGCACATCCAAGTAGACTTTTGTGTTGACTTTCAAGCTGACTCAAATATGTGAGGATACATGATGTTGCCCTCACGTCAAACAAAATCAAATACCATAACCGTGGCCGGAAACTTTGTCATCATTCTTGGCATGTCCCCGTTATTCGTGGCAATCCAACGATGAATATTGAGGGTGAAGACAATGGTCCTGTTGTCATCTTGGATCACGAGATGGATAATGTGTACAGCGGCGCATCTCCGATCTCGGTCGTTAAACATTGTATCACTTTCAAACATAACAGGCCGCTCTTATCGCTCTTGGAATTTGTATACAACTTGCAAACTTGTAGAAAGCATGCGACTAAAAAAAGAAAACACGTTTTCATCAAACAGAAATGGAATCATGTCGTCTTATCTAGGCCTACAATGTTATCGTTCAACCCAGTATAATTGTTCTTTTAATAACAACAACAAAAATTGCAAACAGCCGTTAGTTTGTTTGTATCTTTTACGGCATATCAACCCTTTTAAATATTATTTTCGGAAGACATTGGTATACTTGATATTCACATGATTATTCAGTGAGTTCGTTTTTGTTCTTTACAGAGCTAACTTGTCGAGTTTGACATTGAAGAATATGATTCAGTTTTGCGAAGGGATATGCAAAAACAATGGCATCAATGCTTCGTGCATCTTAAATCAGGAAACCAGTAACTTCTGACCGTAAAAACCTATCCTGAGAAAAAAGTTCAATAGGTGCCAATATATTTCCAGATACTCTACCGCTGAAAATATGTGAAGTAGACCTTTATGCCAAACCCTATAAACTGCGTTTGATATGACAAGAACTATTGCACAGGAGAGAAAACCTCCGTCCATAGATCTACCAATCCTATGTGAAAGTACAACCGGTGCATCAGAACAATCACACTTACACAGCGGTTCTAGCCAATACACTGAAGTAAAGCAACACTGAGTCGGGTCAGTACGAGATAGGTGACCATTTTGGAAGGCTAGACGCTGTATGTACTGCGCCGCATTGTAGAAATTTTCAGTTTGCTATATGGGAGCGCGTCCAACTTATTGAGGAAAATGCACCCCCGAATCAAAACGGAAAGCCACAGGAAACTACCGCCTTTACTTATCTTTCCGCGATTACTATGGCGCTACAATTTGGAGAACCGTAAGCGCCGACAGTGTTGAAACAGCAGGGCCGCCGATTATGACATCAGCGTAAATTTCGCAGGACGAAAACCATATTGTTTGTTACTGAAGAGATTTCTACTGAGGTGGACGAGAATTTCTATATTTAACATTGTTGGCCTTCGGGTCAAGATCAAAGTGTAGTATCTGTTCTTCAGATCTACACTTCCATTTCTTGTTCTCTGTTAGTGGAGGAGAAATCCTTCACGACTGAGACAATTTTTTTTTATTTTTGTTCCTTTTCTACACATTAAAAAACGACCCTAGTGCCTTATTTTGTCCCGTGGGGAGGCATTGTAAATAGGAAACTGGATTCAAGCAACTTATTCATGGCAAGCAGAAGACTAATTAGTTTGTATTAAGATTCGGATGGCCGAACTCAATTATTTTAAATACTTGGAACACTATTGAGGTTTTCCAAGCATTGTTCGTTTAGGCATCAGTTTCAGGTGTAATGTTTGAAATCTAAATAAAAATGTTGAAATGAATCGATTATACTCAGACAGAATATCGCTCTATCTTTCTTTCTTTCTCTGTATCTATCTCACTCTCTCCTCATCTTCCTCTTTATCTATATGAATTTACACCCATTTTTTCGTCTCTCTCCAATTTCTTCTTCACAGTAGAATCCAGAATACAGTGGCCCTAGGAACGGTGTTTAAGTTTACAATGTGGAAAACGATATTTTTATACCCCTGATTACGGGATTTACCCGGTCGTGCGGTGGTTTTTATAATGGTATTTGATTATATACTTGGGTATACTGTACTGTATTTGTTACTAAATTTTTATACTATATCCCGGTGTTCTACTATACATACATGATGATTGCAACGTCTTGTCAGACCAGTGCCACTCCCTCAGAGTCCATGAGCCCAAAAATTACTTCCATCGCCACAGGACGATTTTAATAGACAAATGCCTGAGGGAGTATCTATACACAGATGATGTTACAGAGTCTTAGCTTTGTACGACAGCTAAGTCTCTCTTCAGTTCAAAATGTTGAGATCCAGCAACAAGCAAGAGCAAGATAACCAGCAACAAGTTAAACTGCAGACCAGCTTAATGCGGGTACTGGTCTCCCGCTTTATGGCATTTCTAAATCAGAGATTTGCTTCTCCTAGAAAGGTTGCCTTCACCACGGCTTACAGGAGCCCTCTCCACCCCAACGCACACATACCTACACACATACACACATGGTGCTAGTTGGCCGTTGACCCCGTAAAAGGGTTCATTCGCCCTTTGGATGGTCTTTTCAGGTCTTCAGGGAGACTAGCAACTCTCCTCATTAACAAGTCTGGTGGGGGAACCAGTTTAGTCGCCGGTGATCCGACCAGTAGCATATGACATGACCTGACATACATACATACATACATACATACATACATAATATATATGTATATATATATATATATATATATCTTGCTGTTTATCCATTTTTCTCTATATCTGTTTATCTCTTGCCCTTGCTTTTTCGCCTCTATTTCCCTCTCCATAATCTATTTATCTATCTCATTCTATTTCTCTCGCTATCTTCCTTTCTTTATATCTGATGATCTCTGTTTCTCCTTCTCTCTCTTTATTTTTCTCTATATGTATACATTTATCTATCTCTGCCCTTACTTTATCATTCCCTCTTTCTCCCTCTCTATATCTCTCTCTCTCTCTCAAACTATACATTTTTCCTTCCCTCTCCATCTTCCTCTCTATCGATTTTCATATATCTCTTCGTCTCTCTGCACCTTCCATTTTTTTTAAATTCAATTTTCACCCCAGACAAGACATAGTGCAACTTTGAAGTAGGGGGCTTCTACCAGGGACATAAGTTGCAGTGATGTAATGAAGGGAGATGAGCAGCAAGATATCTATCCACATAACACTTGAACTTCAGCATGTCAGTATAGTTGGGAAAGTAGAATGCCGGAATGGAGTTCCAAAGTCTAGCAGTTCTGGGGAAGAAACTATTAGGGTAGAAGAGCTTCTTACACCTAGGGATTTCCACCGTGTAAGGATGGGATTTAGCTGCTTGTGCAGTTTGTATTATCGTCGAGAGCGCACAAGTGTTTGTAGATCGTCAGAGCATTCACCATTCACATACTTGTAGAACAGACGAAGAGACGCAACATTTCGTCGATGGACAGAGGCTTAAGCTTAAATGACAGTTCAAGACATATCAGCTTGGCAACTGTCTTTTGAGCCCTGTCCAGGAATTAGAGACTAGTAGCAGATACACCATACCAATTCTAACAACAGTACTCCATACATGGTCGAATGGGGGCCTTATAAAGGTGCATGATACATTCAGGCGTAAGTAGCTTTCTAGCACGGTGGAGAGGGATCACACCCCTCGCAGCAGCCTTGGCAATTCTCTTAAGGTATCTGCTCTAACTCCTGTTTCTGTGATCTATCTCTCTTTAAATTCGCCTACAGGTAGATAGAAACTTTACGTTATTAATAGATTAGAGAAAAAAATTATAGAAGCGCCAATGTGTCTGAAAAAATTAAGAAGCTTTGCAAGTTTATTGATGCGGATTAGTATAATGGTTTGAGACTGTGGCAGAAACCTTTTCCTCGTGTTGCCAGCGTTGTCGACCATTCACGAATGCTACGGGCGTATATAGAAAAGTGCACTACTTTACCAGCAATAGTACGGCTTCCGTCTTTCTCTGTCTTTCTCTATCTTTTTCCTGCATAAACTATTTAAATAATTTGTTCAAGCAAGTATCATGGCGACTGTGTGTTTTGTAATGACGCCGCTCGGACTCGAATGAACAGCTTTCGAGTTTCCTGTTCTAAAAAGTAGATGGATATCAAATAGAAACTGAATCAAATCGCCCTCTTCAATCCAGACAGAACGGCGCATCAGGTGTTACGCCGGTAAACGTCTAGTATTTACCAGTTGTAGGTCCTTTTAAATCCTAATCTTGTTGTATAATAATTGCATGTAATAAAATATGGTCGCTAGAAAAAGGAGAAATTTGATGTTGAAAATTTTATTGTTTAGATTCATTTTGTTTAAATTTTATTCTATTATTTTGATTTTGCTTTTTTACATAGGCGTCATTACTTATCAAGGTTTCAATGCAACTCGAGGATACAGGTTAACAGCGTATTAATAAACAGTGATTGAAATGGTGAAATAATTAAGGATTTAAGGGGGGGTCTAATATAGGTCTGAATTGTTGATACTAGCATTGATGATCTTTATGTTAAACTCGGACATCTGCACAATCTGTCCACAATGCTTCGTCATTATGAGTTGATAGCACACGTGTTAAAATTCAGTCGTAAATGTGAAATTCGTGGGGATTGAAGGCTCAATCCTAAGCTAAGTAGTTTTTTTTTAATTACAATTGAGACTTACTAAATAATCTTCTAAAGCGTATGTAAATTCCCTCTCCGACAGAATGATTTTCAGAATCGACAGGGTTCGAGAAGATCGGAGGTTACATCTACCGAAATGCTCTGCAAACAGCATGCGAGATGAGAACAGTGTTCCGAAAAATCTATATATTAATACGATATCGTGTGTGTTATTTTCTGTGCCACGCTTACATCCAGACCGTGTAATTGTTATTTACTTCTATTTCTTGTGATGAATAA
Source organism: Euprymna scolopes (assembly GCF_053919585.1). Taxonomy (NCBI): domain Eukaryota; kingdom Metazoa; phylum Mollusca; class Cephalopoda; order Sepiida; family Sepiolidae; genus Euprymna; species Euprymna scolopes. The sequence goes on along the minus strand of NC_136519.1, from coordinate 85,718,850 downwards.
TTTTACCAAAAATTCTGCATAAGTTTTGGTTTCGGTTTCGATTATGGCTGAAAAAACTCAAGTTATATAATATATATGTTTTGTATAGGGGGCATTCATATTGGTGAGGGGAAGATAAATTTATACATTTCTGGGGTGTTCCTTCTTAACATATATAGCGAGGAGAGAGATAGGGGTGATCAGTTCTTTAAACACAGGAGAGGAAGATGGAGAGACACATTACTTAGGATGAGGTTTATACGAAGTTTATTAAATAACGATGAGGGAGACAAGTTCATATTAAGGGTATTTCACACATTACCTTTTGCTGTTGAAGGATGACACGCCACAGTTTTACAAAAACATGATGATAACTTCTTTATTATCATATCGACCAGTCGAATGATGATGACGTTAAGGAATTCAAAGTCGTTTTTACATGTTTAATGTTCTACCCCTTCGTCTCTAAGTGTAACCCGCCTCATGTTATCTCTGTAAGGCTTACTGTGCTGACTTCGATCCGGACTCGATTGCCTGATCCCTCAACTTCCCGACAATCTTCAATCTTCGTCTCCATCAAATTAATCTCTAATACTGACTCCTATATTGAGAATTCATTTTTGCTATGACGTCAGATGTGTTCTCTAAAAGGTGACCCACTCACGTGGGGGACTGACGTGGCTGGCATGTTCCCTAAACACATTTCTGCGACAAAGAATTCTAACCACCCTATTTTTCCTAACCTATTTTCAACATATTAAAATTGCATTGTTCATTATTTTCTAGCTGACCTTATTTTAATTCAGTTTTCATAAAAAGAATTGAACAATGAAAATCTTTTCACAAACAAACATATCTAAACTATTTTATATGAAATTGAACAATGCGAAATTCCATTTCTGAACCTTGCTTACAAAGTTCGAATCTCGATCTATCCTAATCTCATTTTCACTTATCTAATATTTTTCTTACTTACAAGAAAAGGGGAACCTTGTCTTGTAACACACACACACACACACACACATACATACATATATATATATATATATATATATATATATATATATACATATATCGAAACCGAAATAAAAACTAAAGATAAATAAATATATATATATGTATGTATCGTATGTTTTTGTTTCGGTTTCGATTCAAACTAATGCACCTTAGTCATATATATATATATATATATATATATATATATATATATATATATATATATATATATTATATATATATTTGTTTTGTTTTTTGAAGTCGCAACTTTAATCTATAAATATAAAAGCGAAAATGTATGTATGTATGTATGTATGTGTGTTCGCTTTTTCTGTGTGTCTACAAAAGGCTTCTTTCAGAGAAGCACTTGCTCGCTTCACAACTTTTTAAAAACGTTTTATATCACATATAAATCGTAATATCTCAGAGTAAACAACGAAGCTCGCCTGTCTATTTAATTTGCTGGATTTCGGGAAAATAAATATTCATTATTTGTCGCTCGCCGCATGCGGGTTAGTCTTTTTCCTATAACATCCTGGGGGGGGGGGGCGAGGAAAAAAAGCGTTCAGCAGTATATGAAATCCCGCAGGCAAACTTGACCTCATTAACTTATTAAAACGAGCACCTGCTAAATCCAAGTAATTACATAAATTCAAACGTGTTTCCGTAAGCATGTCGCGGTGGGGCAATGGTTAACGTCGCACGTTTTTTTTTTTTCACAACTTGGCCTCTACGGTTTGGGTTCGACCCTCATACTTACTTTTTTAACCCCCCCCAAACACCCGGGCAACGCCGAGTACCCCTCGCTAGTATTATATGAAAATCGATAGAATATAAATCTATCATAATATATACGAAATCTGCAAGAATTAAAATATCATATACTGAAGCGTCCTTTATGACCGAACTGTGCCGGTCTATCGTGTTAGCTTAGATAAATACGTTTGTCGTTTTAACAACAAAAGCTACGACAATATCAGAGCGTCTCTATTTACACTGAAAATCTAAAGAATGCCAACATCAATATGAATTTCCACAGGTTCCGCTGCTACAAATAGTCCTTGCATTGTTTAAATGTTAATAATTTTTTTTTTAAATTATATTGCGTGTACATTCCGATACCCCCATTTCCGATTTTCGAAGGCAGGTGTTTATTTTAACCGAAAGAAAATATTACGGTTGGGAAGGATAAAATGTCTAGCTGTGTTACCGTGTGTCTTTTTTTTTGGGGGGGGGGAACATTGCAAATAATGAGTTTGGTAGTGCTGTTGCAGCTTTCAAACGGAAAGTTTTAGAAGCAGCTGGAAGCCACCAATGATGAATGAGTCTAAAAGAAACAAAATGTCTTGCAATTGTGATAATAATAAATTACCATCTGACAAATTTCACACTAATCTGGCGACCGCCCTGTATAAATGGAATAATATATTTCCTCCGTGTTTGGAGGTGTGTTTGTGCCTCTTTTTTTTGTTTTCTTTTTGTGTTTGTGTGTTTATTTGTTTCTTTGCTATTTTTATCATCAGTTTTTTCAAGCTGCCCGACATTCACTCATATTTTCGAACCGGGAGATCTTTTAAAGATTCTGACCGCCCCTTGTTTGAATCGCTCTTGCACTCGTTTCATCACGTAATTTCTGGTTTGTGTATGTGTGTGCGAATTCACGTAGGGCACTAACACGTCTTTATAATACTATATCAAAGCACGAAGACAATTCGAGGATAAAGCTTAATTTGTGTGAGGTTGTCCATAAGAATCTACCGTGGTGATAAATAGAATGGAATCTGGCAGAATTTAATTATTTAAAATGACGGGCCAACAACATTTTTTTTTTTACATTGGAAATGAAACTAAATTTGTTGTAATCAGCTGGGAAGCATGCCAACTGTGTTTTGTTACAGAGATGGGCAGTTTTACGAACAGAAGTTTTGCTCATAAACGTCTCGTTTAGTTTAAGAAACAAATAGAATATGGCAGAAATTGCTAACAATATAAAAAATACTGTATTTCATCTGTGTTTAGAGTGGTGTATTTGTATCATGCTTGTTTGTTCGTTTGTTTATTTGTTTTAATTTGTTTGTTGTTTGTTTTTGTTTGTTGTTTGTTTTCTTAGCAGTTTGTTAAAGCTGTGAATGCAGCATCCTACCAGATGCAACGCGCTAACTCAGCTATTCCAACCGAGGGATCATTTTAAGGTTCTGTCCATCCGTTTAAGCGCAATTGCCTTAATATCTCTTGCGCTTCGTTCATCTGGTATATTTGCCAGGTAGTTTTTGATTTGTGCATGTACGTGTTTGTGAGCGTTCAGGAAGACCTCTAAAACTATATAATGTCTATTTCTTTACAAGGGCAGTTCACACCTTATCAAGACCCGAAGGTAATTCAAGGATAAGCGTTACCATGTGTGTACCGGTCGGTGAAAATCTTCCGTGATGATCGGCAAAAGATAAATTTTCGAGAATTTGATTATTTACATCTAAGTTGAAAGCGAGCATGTTGTAGTCAGCTAAGTAGCAGTCCCGTTGTACTGTTTTCCTCGAACGAGCAGTTCCAGGAAATAAACTTTACTCATAGAAGTTTCGTTTATTTCTAGAAACATACAGTGTAGGGGAAATTGTTGACGATGGTTGTAGATGGGCGAGCGTTTGTTGCCAATGATGTAAAAGGAGAAATAGATGGGAGCTCAGTCGAGCACCTATCATGAAAATAACGACATGACAAAGAAACAAGTGAAGCATGCATTGTCCTCCATGAGTGCACATTGTACGACGCCATAAAAAATGACTAAGTTAAGCTTTCCTCACCTCCATTTAGCCCCAAAAGTCCCCAGATGACGCCAAATCCTCGTGAAAATGAACAAACAGTGCAGTTTTACGCCATAACATAAGTAAATTTGAGTTCTGCACCATGCCAAAAAGGAAATGACTAAGTCCATCATTAACCCCTCTCCCCACACACACATTTGGCCAAAAAAATCTCCAAAACCTTAACATAATAAAATTTCAGCACCATGCAAAACTGTTAAATAGATATATACAGAAAATTTTGGACAAATATGTTCAATTAGTCCCAAAAATGCAGTGTTTTTATTATCCCTAAAAAGACCCCTGCGGCACAATTAATTGTTATCGCGAAGTATAGACAAACAAAATTATATAGACATCAGCTAGTTAAAACTCCAAGGCGTCATTGTTTTTAATAAGCACAAAAGTGTCAATTTTAGCCATTTTTACCCCAAAACCGGAGTTTTCCCGGAAAATACGTTCTGATACTATTTTTTTTTACTCGTATCATGTTTAATGTTTGTGCAAAATTTCCAAAAATTCCCAGCCATAGTTATTGAGAAATGTGCGGACAGACGAACGGTCGAACGGACAAGGGTGAATTTACAGGTTAACCCTCCTTTAGAGAGATGACCAAAAGAGAATGCCAATAAGTACAATCCTGGAAAATGATGGTGCGCATGGATCAAACATAATAATAGAAGATCCACTGTCATTCAGAAATTAAATTTAACGGTTGAAAAAATCAGATGAGTGCAAAAATTTATTTCCAACTACTCCAATAGTGGCCAAAAACTCAAAGTGTATTCATTCTTAATGAGACTTAGATAGAATGAAGATGGGAATACAAGCGTCGCTTGGTTGGTTATTTTTCTGCTGAAATCCAATGCAGCTCATGGCAAGGTATCGTAAACAAAATGAAATATTGATTTTCTTTATTTCACAAAGAAATTACTTATTACTATTATTACTATTACTTTATCTTATATTTATTTTCTGTAATTTGTTAACTAAAAGGTTTAGATTTGGGGGAAATTAATGCGTAATAAGCATTGAGTTCAAACATTATAAACGTACTATTTCTCCCTTACTCTTACAAACCAGCTTAGAACTTCCTAAGAAGATGACCATAATTAATCAATTACTTTCCATTTGATCTTTTGCGGTATACTATGTAAAATGCATATATATATATATATATATATATATATATATATATATATATATATAAATATATATATATATATATATTATTATTATTAATATTAGTAAATTTCAAAGCAATCTAACAGTATAGTAAAAGCAGTGTCAGTTTTGTATTTTCAACCGATCTAACCCTTTTAAATATAACACTAGTAAACAAATTACAAAAATAAATATTAGATAAATGAAGTAATAATAATAACAATTACTTACTATTATTATTATTATTATTATTATTATTATTATTATTATTATTATTATTATTATTATTTTGACTTATGCGTACGAGCATCGCTTTGCACGGTTATCAAAGTTTTAAACCTCATTCAATCTCAATTTACAAACACCTGAAGACCTGCCAGGCTTTACCTCCATTGTGACACGAAAAATAAAAGCTGTCTGTTTTACTATTTAGATATGTTTATTTAAATGAATTTTTGCACTGTTCTGATCATTTCAAACGTGAAATTATTCATTCTGAATATCACGTTCTTTTAAAACAGTTTGGTTCCTATTAAACACACACACACACACACACACACACACACATATATATATTTCTGTATACATATATTTTCTTATAGTATATATCAGTCCTTATTAAAGAAGCTCAATGTAATTACAGAGCAATATGGAGAATAAATGACAAAAAGTTATATTCCAAAATTCGTTATGTTGACCATCTTATAATTTATTCCTTTCATTCAGAAGGAAATTAAGTATGATTCTCAACTTCTTTTCCAATTTCCGAATTTTAATCATGTCAAATAACACTTCAATTCCTTTTGAAGGATTGATTGTTGATATTTCTTCTTATGAGTAAAGGGCATAATAGATTCACTGATTGATATAAAAATTAAGTGATTGATTTTGCGCTACGAAACAGATACTGTCAAAAATTGTATTCAACTGAATTAAAGGAATAAATTATAAGATGGCCAACATCATGGATTTTGGAATATAACTTTTTGTCATTTATTCTCTCTCTCTTTCTCTCTCTTTCTCTGTCTCTCTCTGTCTCTCTCTCTCTCCATGTATATATATGTATATATATATGTATATTTGTATACATATATATATATGCATATATATGTATGTATATATATATATATATATATATATATATATATATATGCATATATATTTATATACTAGCAAAAGTACCCGTCGTTGACTGGCTTCAAAAACAGCCTACGGAAAATGGATTCTGATTTATGAAAGTATGATAGGTTATAAAAAGGAAAGGTTGTAACGAGATAGCTTCGAATTTGGGGGTATCAAAACCAAAGCAAAATATGATGAAAGTAAAAATAAAATAGATAAACCCCATGATTTATTATACAATACCTGTTCACACTGAAACACGTATCAAAATATTCTGTGGATCTTTATTAAAAACCTTGTTAAACTTTGTGACATATTTCCATTCTATGGAGGGCAGGCACGAACGAACACCCCATAATTTTATTATACCCTATTTCTTCAAACTGAAACATAATTATCAAAGTATACTTTCTCAGATAGATATGAACAGTCTTTATTAAAGTTTGTGCCTATTTCCATTCTTTTGAGGCCAGGCACGAACGCAGACCCTACAATTTTAATATGCCATCCCTATTTAAGTTAAAACATACTTATTAAAGTATTATTATGTACATCTATATTAAAAACACTTGTAAACGTTTTTTTTTAATTTTCCATTTTTTATTCCCATACTGTGTGGACCAGGCGCGTACGTAGACCCCACAATTTTAATGAATCATCATTATGCCAGATCAAACATACCGATTTCTGTGTCTCGATACATCTTCTATCATTATATGTGATCGGTTTTCTATAATAGTCCACCATATAGGAGCCTATTCGTAACTAGCCACACACACAGACGTTCAGATTTATATTATAGAAGATATAAGTATATTCCCCCAAAACCTCTTGCCGTAATGGAGGTGAGACTGAAACTTCCTATGATACAAAACAACAGTATAATTAAACAAACTGCTAAATTTACTTCATGAATAAAAACCAAACAAACGGGAGATAAAACATATAAGATATATTAGGAATCAAGCCTCCCCTTGCTGTTTTTAGACATTTAAAACCGTAGCAGCAAGTATTCGTCTCCCCTCGATCAAGGCCAGATTTTTTTTTTACACAGTGATCACCACTTAGCAAGGCCCGGAAGCCACTCAGGGATAAGGGTTATTGCAAGTACAGTACGTTAGTGTTGAGATTTGATGAAGTGTTTACTTAAGGGGGCGGTTCATTAGGAATTTGTTAACGTTGGACTTGAAGACCTCCAAGTTGTAGTCCGGTGGGAAGCAGGCAGAGGGAACAGAGTTCCACAGGCGTGCAGTTCTAAGAAAGAAGCTTCGTTCATGAAATCCGCGTTTTGATTTAGGCACAGATATAGAGTGGGGGAAATTTTTCAGTGGATTTAGCTAGACGGGTGTTTTTCGTGAAAGATTGGCGAGGGGGGGATAAGAGATCGGAGTTCAGAGGAGCATCTGTCATGGAAATAACGATAAAACAAGGATAGGCTCGCAACGTCTCTTCTGTGGGACAGAGGTGGCAGGGTAGAGAAAAGGGCATCCCCCACTAAGCCACGAAGTCTATTTTCTACTCTGTCAAGGCAGGATAGGCTGTTTTAGCAGCTCCTGCCCAGATATGGCAGCAGTATTCCATCCTTGGACGTACTTGGCTTTTTCGGGAGAATATCAAATATTCTGTAAATCAACATGTGAGGCTCTCAGAAATTAAACGACATGTGAGACTCTCAAATATTAAACAATCGGAAAAGATCGCTTCCCCAGGGACCCTTCGTCACGTAAGAGCTTATATTTTGGTCACAGAACCAAATGTGATCTTCTTATACAGCAGGACTCCAAATCTGATTGTCCCCTTGGTTACATACGGTCAGTCTTCAATCGTTGTCAGGTGTTTTCTCATAAGCTTCTTGAGTCATGGGCTGATATGCCGTTCGTTCTATAGGTCGGTCTTCTGCATCAAAATCATTGAGTCAACAGGTCGCCACTCGACGACAAAAGACAAATCAGTTTCACAGAAAAACAAAAACAAAAACAACCTCGTTTTTTTTCTACGCTTTTCGGTGCAAAGAAAAAAATATAGAAAATTTCTTTTTGCAAGATTTTATAATTCGTTTCAAATGTCTCTCCAAATTCTAACTTATCTTTGCTTTACGGGTGGCGACGGGCGACAGGCAGAGAGGGGAGGTGGGGCGAGTCTCCCCTTAATTGAGTTAAAAAAAAAACTACGCTCCCGCAACCTCTCTCTCTATCTATCTATCTATCTATCTATCTCTATCTCTCTCTCTCTCCCTCTCTCTCTCTCTCTCTCTCTCTACTCTACTCAATTCAACTTAATTGACCTTCCCTACATATGCACTGGCTTAAATATGGAGGGGTGGTGGGCAGATGCTGAACTTAGTCATTTTATGCCTCGTTCAATGTGCACTCACAGGGGACCATGCATGTTTCTTTCTCCCCGTCTCTACGGATGCTTAAAGAGTCTATCTCTGTAACTGCGGGCCTATATGTCCGTCACTTAGTACTTAGGATACAGACTCCAATACAAGCGTACATATAAACAACCTTAATAAACACATGCAGGGTGGACTTCGACTAGCATATATGAGGCAGGTGTTTAAACATAATTTTAAAAACAATATTTTCAGTTATAGAAAAATCTAATAGAATTGAGACATAAGAGTTCAAGCATATAGGTTTGCCCGCACGAAAAGCAAATGCATGGGGGCATCAACCCAAGCTTATATGAATTGATTTTAACAGATTTTTTTGTAAGAATGTGGATTTTGGTAATAAACAGAAAAATGCCATTCAAACCAATATTAAGCTGCAAAAAGTAAATAAAAATCATTAGATTTTTTTTTAAAATTAAGTTTATATCTCATAAATTAATTCACACCTTTTTCAGTTAAAATGATAGAAGAAAAATACATGAAAATCAAAAATTAAGTCCAGGCATATAATAATGGTAGTTGACGTCCGTGGATCAAGATTCGCTCATTGAGCATCGCGCTGGAGTAGAACTGCTTGCCTCGAACCAAATATATGTATACGCGGCATGCCCGCTCATTCTTAATATATTTTTGTTATAACGGGTGCCTTTATCGAGGCCCAAAGATAACTCAAGGATAAGCGTTTAGTGTGTTTGTCATATGGACAGTAAGAAACCACTTTGAGGATTAGAGACTATTTTTTAAACTGATAGAATATCATTATTTAACATGGGAGCCCGACAAGATTTTTTACACTGGTGGAGAGGTCACCTGGCCGTTTGCCAGTCATGGAATACACTCAAATATATATTTGAAATTTATTTATTTATTTGCGGACGTATCTGTATCGTCATAGTTGTTCCTATTTACAGTATATCCCCACGGGACAAAGTTAGACACCAGGGTTTTTTTTTTTAATGTGGAGAAAAGGAACAAAAATAAAAATTGCCTCAGTCGTGAAGGATTTCTCCTCCACTGACAGAGAACAATAAATTGAAGTGCAGCTTCTGAAGAACAGATACTACACTTTGATTTTAGTTGTTGTTGTCTCCCCACGTTTTGAACAACTAGTCCTCTCACGTTCTTCAGAGAGTTAACCGCGACGGGATAGAAATGCTGAGTTTCTTAACTGTATCTTCAGTTGTTACTGTCTTCCATAGTTGTCGTACAAACATTGTGAGGATGCAGTTAAAAAAACTCAGAATTCCTCTTCCATCGCAGTTAACCACCGGACGTGGGGAAACAACAATTACTATGATGATAAGTATAACAGTCCGCAAATAAATAAATAAATAAATATACAAATAACTTATATCAAAGGATCCCAATAAAAGAAATTGTACTATCGTTAAATTATTAATATATATATATATATATATATATATATATATATATATATATATATATATATGTGTGTGTGTGTGTGTGTGTGTGTATATATATGTATACATATGTGTGTATATATATGTGTATATATATGTATATATATATATATTAATAATTTAACGATAGTCCAATTTTTTTATTGAAATCATTTGATATAAATTATTTGCATATATATAAGCTCCAATGATAATTGTTGAGCTTGGCATTATCCAGATAAGTCTCCTCTTGTGGAATTGAACTCTCTCTTTTCCTCTAACGCATTAAGCTATATATATATATATATATATATAGCTTAATATATATATATGTGTGTGTATATGTGTGTTTATATGTGTGTATATATATGTGTGTGTATATGTGTGTATATATATGTGTGTGTATATGTGTGTATATATATGTGTATGTGTATATGTGTATATATATGTGTGTGTATATGTGTGTATATATATGTGTGTGTGTATATGTGTGTATACATATGTGTGTATATGGGTGTATATATGTGTGTATATATATGTGTGTATATATATGTGTGTGTATATATATGGCTGTGTGTATATATATATGTGTGTATATATATATATATATATATATATATATATATATATATATATATATATATATAGCTTAATGCGTTAGAGAAAAGAGAGCGTTCAATTCCACAAGAGGAGACTTATCTGGATTATGCCAAGCTCAACACTTATCAATGGAGTAAATACAATAGACAACATGAGTATGAAATAAAGTCACAAAACTATATATTGGTGGATATACCTTACATATACCGAGCTCTGAAAATCAATATTATAGCCTTGCAACTACACCTCCCTAAATTATACGCTATTTTATAATTGCTATTTGCCATATCGATTTTACTTGTCAAAAATACCACTCCATAGATAATAGACACCTCACAAACCGCTAAAATAGAATTACCACGCAGCCACAATAACCCCAATTTAACCCTAAAACATATACCCGTTAAATTCTAAAATAAATTCAACACTATGGTAAAGACGATATACACTTTTTTACATCATACAATATATAAAACGCTTCTGCTTTATTTAGAATTACATAAAGCTTCCCCGACCATTCTATAATATCACATTGTCTTTTTCACTCCTAATGAATCCTACGCTAGACGCCGCATCTCCACCATTCTACCTAGCATCTTCTCTACTCTTTTGATGAGAAGCATTAGGAGTCGAAATGCCTTGGCATAAAGAGTCCCTTCTATCCCCCAAATAATTGCTTGTATTTCATTACTCAATAAATGAACTAATCTATATCCACCAATATATAGTTTCATGACTTCATTTCCATACTGCTGTTGTTATATATATATATGTATATATATATATATATATATATATATATATATATATATATATATATATATATATATATATATATATAAGAAAATTAAAACTTTAAGTTGAACTTTACAATAAAAAATGTATTGTTCGATTGGATACTCCAAAAACAATTTACAAAGTCCTTATTCCGCTGAGTTTTAAAGAATGCTATTCTTATTATTCTCATCAGGGGACATAAAGAAATCAGCAAATTATATTTGTAGCAATGCTAGAATTTGCTAGTAAAGGCATTAAGCGAAGCCGCAATTTATTGTAGTTACAAATTGCCCAATAAAAAAAAAATGAAAAAGTATTGGATATGTAAAAAAACTAATATAAAAAAAACGCGCATAACATTTCAGCTTGAATGAAACTCCTCTAGAGTTGATTAAAAACACAAAATAGTTCTTTAGATAGAATATATATATGCATATATATATATATATATATATCATAAAAGTACAAAGTATGTAACGCTTTGCGCATGCGCATTTGAGTAGTTGCAGTCGACGTACGCTTAGCAAGTCCTGATTTCTTTAAATTTTTACCCCTTTCCTCTATCTATCTCTTAATATATCGCCTTTCTTTCTCTTTCTCGTATTATCTCCCCGTCTGTCTATCAGTCTTCATCGCTCTCTTTATCTTCCCCTATATTTCTATCTCTTTATATATCCCTCTTTCTCTCTCTCCCTTTTATTTTCTCTCAATATTCATTTCTATCTACCTCTTAACGGGCCTATATCTTTCCCTCTTTCCCTCTGTCTAGCTTTCACTCTGTCTATCCCACTTCAAATTAAGCTTCAGATACCAAGTCTTTTTATCAATAGATTAGTAGCTCAACCCGGTATTTCTCGGGCCATATGGACTGTTTGTAACGTTATGTGCATATGTATATATATATACATTGAAAATTTGGACTTATGTCCAGGTAACCTAAATCTAAAACTGTTTGCAACAAAATTTGGCGGAGGAGTTTGGTAGAGTCTGCAAAGGTCAATTCTTTCAACTCTGACGTCTTGGCAGCCAAAATGTCTCCCAAAATCTGATTAAAATGTTTGTGCATGTCTGAATACCCATTACGTAAAATTTCAAATGTTAGACCCAAAATTGGCTGAATAGTTTGCTAGAGACCGCAAAAATCAAATATTTTCAACTTTGACATCGTGGCAGCAAAATTTCCGGTTAAAAACGATTAAAATGCTTTCCCTTTGTCTGAATATTCTTTATGTAAAATTTCACATCTTTAGACCAAAAATTGGCTGAGTAATTTGGTAGAAACCGCAAACGTCAATTTTTCTTAACATTTATTCTTTTGAGCTCAAATCAAATTTAAAAGTTTGATCCATGTCCAGGTAACCTACATCTAAATTTTTAAGTGTTTTGACCCAATATTGGGGGAGGAGTTCGGTATAGCTTTCAAAGGCCAAATCGTTTAACTTTGACCTCTTAGCAGCTAAATTGCAAGCCGAAAAGCGACTCCAAAGATTTTCACATATAAAATCACGAGTGTGTAGACCGGTGGTTCCAAACCTATTTTGGGCCATGCCCCACCTAGGCATTTCTAAAATCCTGATGCCTCCCCTTTGTGATATTTCATTTTTCTTATTAAAAATCCCTCTGTTATTCAGTGAAGTAAGCTTACAAGGCCATTAAATTGTATCTAAACAAGGTTCCAAAGAACATGGCATCAATGAAAGAGAAACTACTACTACTACTACTACTACTACTATTACTACGTGCATATTTATATATGCACACATGCGTACAGAAGCAGCATCAGTAGTAGTAGTAATATTAGTAGCAGAATTACTACTACTACTACTTCTATTACTTGCATATATATATCGATACTTTCTACTTCTACTACTTGCATGTATATATATATATATATATCGATACTTTCGTATAATAGTTTTATTTGAGTAAATGAAGTAGTTATATATATATATATATATATATATATATATATATATATATATATAACTACTTCATTTACTCAAATAAAACTATTATACGAAAGTATCGATTTATGCATAAACTTTAAGCATTTACTTCAAAAGTGCTCAATACGTAGGTAGAGCTAGTTAGTAATATATAAAATATATATGGCGATTAAGCTACACTGAATATTCGGCGTTTCATCCACTATAGGATTCGTCAGGCTTATGCGCGAATTCTGTGGTTGTTTCTCGTTTTTATATATGTTGAGGATTTTAGTTAGCCAATCAGCTTTCTAGTATCCACCGCGCCCCTTCCTATCAGCCAATGGGCATGCACTTTATCGAACAAACGATCTGTTTTAGAACCTAGTTCTAACTATCTATATATATATGGCACACACATACACGGCTGGACGCTCCCCTTAATACAAAGATTCACTATGAAACAACTGTTAATATAATAATAATAATAATAATAATAATAATAATAATAATAATAATAATAAAAATAATAAAAATAATAATAATGAAAAATTAACTAATTCTCAAATTGCTCTATAGGCTTTCGTATAGTAAGCCCAAGGGTGCACGTCCTGCCCGTGCCCCACCAAAATATTGCCAAGCCCCACCGGTGGGGCATGCACCCCACGGTCGGAATGACTGGTGTAGACTGAACATTTACGGAGTAGTTTGGTAAGGAAACGTACACACACAGACAGTTTCACTTTTATAGATATGCATATTATAGAAAGACTTCGCTTATGATCGGTGAACAGTTATAGACAGTATAATAGAACACTTTGCTACATATCTCTCGTATTATTGACACATAGAAACGAAGTGCACTACTTCAACAGCAATTCTAAGATATTGGTCTTTAAGATTTCACTGTTCTATGTATCTTTCATCTCCATTTTGACCTATTTATTTATTTATATATCTATATGTCCCTCACTCACTTAACGAAACGTATTTCAATTGTATATCAGAAAATAAAAATGGCGGCGATAATTTCTTGGTTAGCAGCGACACTCAGACGAGCATAAAGAGCTTTCATAATCTTTCGAATTTTATATTATCTGAAGTGTTATGGGTTTAAAGAAAACCTGAATCAAATGACCCTCTTCAATCCAGACAGAACGGCGCACCATGGGTTACGCAGGTAAACGTCAAGAGTTTACTATGTTTTCCTCATTTTAATCATAAGTTTTATCTCATCAAAACTTTTATACTCACTATTAAAAAGATCTACTGTTATACGGAAGGAACGGTGTCTGTGGGTGTGAGATAGATAGATAGATAGATAGATAGATAGATAGATAGAAAGAGAGATAGAAAAAGAGAGAGTGAGTTCTATATGGATTTCTAAAGGTAAGAACGATTATTTTTAATTTCACACGGTTGTACTTCATGTACCTGGCAGTGTTCTTAGTAAGGTGTTTTTTATCGGAATGTCTTCGATACGTATCGATAATCGAAAAAATTACATGAAAGAAGGAAGAGATTATATTGACTACGTCTTTTAAATCGAATCATCACCGGCGCATTTTATAACCGCACATACAGAAAAGCCCGGCATTATACAATCAATGTTATGTTCTTTGATATGACGGGTGCACATTCAAAATAAATACCTATGTATAGAGCACAATTTAGACATATTTTTTTTTTATTTTAAACGTAGATCCTGTCTATTTTAATCCCCATCAATACAATGACCAGGCCACCCCCATACACACACACACACACACACACACACACACACATATATATATATATATATAGTAAGTTATAAAATATATGGCGATAAGCCTACACAGATGAATCCTAGCGCGGATGAAAAGCGGAATATTCTGTGTAGCTTGTCATATATATTTTATAACTAACCACCTAGCTCTACCTACGTATTGAGCACTGTTGAAGTAAATATTTTAAGTTTACGCATAAATTTATACTTTCGTATATTAATTTATGTGATTAATTAAGTAGTTATATATATCCTGTCATATCACCGAAGTTTAACGACGATGCGCCTGGCGAATACCAGATGGGTGACTATTTGGGACTTGCAAGTGCTGTATGTATTCTCCACTCATCTCGACATTGTTTTTTAGTCGTCCGGACTTCTCCTTGCCATTGCAAAATTATAATTGCCTTTTGTTAGATAAATTATCAGTGCTCTTATTTTGACCAGGTAAAGATGTTTTTTTTTTGTTTTTTTAATAATTATTAGATCAGGGTTAAGGTTTCGAATGAAGCAGATTTCATTTTTTCCATCATATTTTCCCATTGGGCAATGGTTTCAACCATTTGTTTGATTAAAAATCAGATAATAAGCGAAAACGCTTACTTTCTTAAGTGGTCTTATGATTTGGACCAGAACTAACTAACTATATATATATATATATATATATATATATATATATATATATATATATTTTTTTACAAAGGCATCACCACATTATCAAGGCCCAGAGGCCACTCAAGGATAAGGGTTAAAGAGTGTACAGTAGAAATTGTTCAATATAGTAATCATTAGTAATGAAAATTTGGTAAATTTAATAACTTATATGGAACGGCTCATCAAGAACTTATTTACCTTAGACTTGAACACAACCATATTGTAGTCAGCCGGAAAGCAGGAAAACGGAAGACAATTCCACAGGCGTGCAGTTCTAAGAAAGAAGCTTTGTTCATGGAATCTATGTTTAGGTTTAGGCACAGATAAAGAGTGGGGGAAATTATTGATAGTGTTTACAGCTAGACGAGTGTTTCTTGTGAAAGTTTGGCGAGGGGGGACCATAGATTGAAGCTCAGTTGAACACTTTCCATGAAAATAACGATACATAAGAGACATATATATATATATATATAATATGTATATACATGTATATATATATGTATTTATACATGTATATATATATGTATTTATACATGTATGTAGATATATGTATATATTTATATATCTATACAACTGAACGTGTCTGTCTGTCTGTGTATGTGTACATTTCCCAACGCAATCACTCTGTCAATTTTAAGTCTACAGACACCAAATTTGATATACAGGGAAAATCGATGTGATCGGGTTTTTGCCAGACACTTCGCTGTTAAAGAGTCAAAGTTAAACGATTTGTCTTTTGAGAACTCTACCAAACTCCTCCGACAATTGGGGTCTAAACACTTGACATTTTAGATATTTGAGACCAAAACAATAAATTTTAAGGGGTTATAATATGGGTCAAATTCAAAAACAAAAAAACGTTTTTTTTGTTTGTTATATTGCCCAGCATACACCTCAAAACACCCGGGCAACGACGGGCCGAAATTCTAGTATGCATATATTGTATGCATATATATGTATATATATATATGTATTTATATGTATTTGTAGATATATATATATATAAATGTATTTATATGTATGTGTATGTATATATGTATATGTATATATATATATATGTATATATATATATATATATGTATATATATGTGCATATGTATGTCTATATATGTACATAGAGAAATAAAAAGGAACAAACATTATTATGTGTTTCGTCTTTATTTCGAGACTTCCTGAACAATATGTACATATGTATGTATCTATACGTATAATTCTGTATATATATATATATATATATATATATATATATATGTACATATATATGTATATAAATGTAGTATATGTATATATGTATGTATATATATAAATATATATTTACCAGTGCCTATATATATATGTGTCTATATATGTGTATATATATGTATTAATATATGTGTATATATGTGTATATATATATGAATGTGTGTATATATGCATATATATTTGTATGTACACATATATGTATGTACATATAAATACATATACATGTATGAATATTTGTATGTATATATATGTATGTACATATAAATATATATCTGTACATATATGTGTGTATATGTATGTATGCATATGTATGTATATATGTATATATTATATGTATATGGATGCATATATATATTATGTATATATATATATTTATATGTATATATATTATGTATATGTGTATGTCCATATATATGGTGCATATATATGTTTGTATATATGTGTATAAATGTGTGTATATATATGTATATATGTATGTATATATGTAAGTATATGTATGTATATGTGTGTATATATACGTATATCTTTGTATATATACGTATATATATGGTTATATATGTATATATATGTATATATGTGTATATATATATGTATATGTGTGTATATATGTATATATGTTTATATATGTATATATGTGTATATATGCATATATATGTATATATGTGTATATATGTATATGTATGTATGTTATTTATATATATGTATGTATATATGTATGCATATATATGTATATATATGTATATATGTGTATATATATGTATATATATGTATTTATATGTATATGTATGTATATATGTACGTATATATATACGTATATATGTATGTATATATGTATGTATTAATATATGCATATATATGTATATATATATGTATATATGTATGCATGTATATGTATGTATATGTGTATGTATATGTATGTATATATATGTATATGTGTGTATATATATGTATATATGTGTATGTATATATATGTGTATATATCTATGTATATATATTGATGTGTATATATCTATGTATATATATATTTGTATATATTTATGTATATATATATGTGAATATATATGTATGTATATATATATATGTATATATATGTATATGTATGTATATCCATGTATATATGTATGTATATATATGTATATATGTATACGTATATATATGTATATGTATGAATGTGTATGTATATATATGTATGTATATATTTATACGTATATATATGAATATGTATGTATGTGTATATATGCATGTATATATATGATGTATGTATATGTATACGTATGTATATGTATACATATGTATGTATATATATGTATATATGTCTATGTATGTTTATATATATATGTATATGTACGTATGTATATGTATGTATGTATGTATATATATGTATATATATGTATGTATATATATGTATATATATGTATTTATACGTATATATATATATGTATTTATATATATATACATATATATATGTATTTATATATTTACATATATATATATTTATATATATGTATATATATGTATTTATATATATGTATATATATGTATATATGTATTTATATATATGTGTATGTATATATACATGTTTATATGTATTTATATATATATGTGTATATGTGTATTTATATATATGTATATATATGTATTTATATATATGTATTTATATATGTATATATGTATGTATATATATGTATATATATGTATTTATATATATGTATATATATATATGTATTTATGTATATATATGTATGTATCTATATATGTATATATATATGTATTTATGTATATTTATATATATTTGTATATATATGTATATATGTATTTGCATATATGTGTATATATATGTATTGATATGTAAATACATGTATATATGTGGGTATATATGTATGCATATATGTATGCGTACGTATGTGTATATGTATGGTAATGTATATGTGTATGTATATATATGTATGTATATATGTATATATGTATGTATATATGTGTAGATATGTATATATATGTATATATGTATATATATGTATGTATATATATGTATATATATGTAATGCGTAAGTCTTCTGTCAGTACACAGCCTCTCTATCATCAAGACCTCTGCTGTGCCTCCTCGTTGTCACACACGGTAACAGGCTGAATCAGTAGAGGATCTCGGAGCAGTAGGGAGTCCCAGATGGACTGTCCTACGGCCCACCGACGTGTGGACATGCCCTGACACATTACCAATCCCTATCCCAGCCATGGGTCAAATGGCCTCACTGCCTTGTGAGAGCCATGGAAATGGATAAGGCTAGGGGAGCAACCCCGACAGAAACGATTGAGTGGAGCCCCTTAGGCGGTTGGATGGCATACTTGCCTCCCTCCGGCAGCTCCTGCACCCTTGTTCGTCCCGAGCCGTCTCGACTATGTCTTGCCGTTGGAATTGGGCGGGCCAGGACGAGAGAGTGAGGCCGATGCAGCGCAAGTCCCCCTCACTATAATCCAAATCCAGCGCAAGTCAGGGTGTCAAACATTGCGTCAACACCAAGCCCTGTGGCGATGGGCGAGCGGCAAAGCAGCAGGTGTGGAAATCACTGGGAGCTGTAGCTGTAAACCTGCACACAGGCGGCCCAGAAACTCGTAGAACTCCACTCGACTGAAGCAGCGAGGGGGTGCAGGCAACTGGCTGGCTGACCGAGCAGTCCTTTTCAGGATCACTCTGCTCGCCTCCATGGCATTAGGACGGGGCGATAAAAGGAGCCCTAAACATAGCTGATTCATCATCACCCCCTGGCCAGCATACCGCGGCTGGCGGGGTTTCCCTCACAGCGGTCGAGACATGAGAAAAAAAGGGTTCGTGCTTACCTTAGCATCATGGAATGTTCGTACTTTGCTCGACAACACCAGAGCTGACCGACCCGAGAGAAGAACTTCTCTCGTAGCAAAGGAGCTTGCCCGTTATAAGGTAGACATCGTAGCCCTCAGTGAGACTCGTCTCTCAGACAAGGGTCAACTGACAGAGTCAGGTGGCGGCTACACCTTTTTTTGGAGTGGACGCAGCAGCGAGGAGCGCAGAGAAGCTGGCGTGGGCTTCACCATCAAGACTGAGCACGTTAGGAAGCTGGCCAGCATCCCGGACGGCATCAATGACCGGCTGATGAAGATGCAACTCCCGCTCAACAAGGCAAGAACCGCCACCTTGATCAGCGCCTACGCACCAACCATGACTAACCCCAAAGATACCAAGGACCAGTTCTATGAAGATCTGGAAAGCCTCATCTCCGCTGCTCCGCAGAGAGAGAGAAGCTCATCGTCCTCGGCGACTTCAATGCCCGCGTTGGCATGGACCATTCCACTTGGGACCGGGTCCTTGGCCACCATTGAGTGGGTAAGTGCAATAGCAACGGCCTACGGCTGCTCAGCCTTTGCGATGCACACGACCTTTCAATCACCAACACCATGTTCCGCCTACCCACCCGTAGTAAGACGTCGTGGATGCACCCACGCTCCCACCACTGGCAAGGGATAGGAGAGACGTAAGATTGACCAAGGCTGTGTGTGGTGTCGACTGTTGGACAGACCACCGCCTGATCATATCCAAAATGTGCCTCTACATCCAACCCAAGAGGCGGCCTCAGGGCCAGAAAGTCACAAAGCGTCTTGACCTGGAAAGACTTAAAAGTCCAGATGTCATCCATGAGCTACAGGAAGCAATCAACGACAAGCTATCTGTCCCGCTCACCATCTCGGACGCTATCGAAGATCAGTGGGCACACCTCAGAGACTCCACCTACTCCATCGCTCTCGAAATCAATGGCCCCAAGAAAAAGAAGCACCAGGACTGGTTTGATGAAAATGACTCTGAGATTCAGCCCCTCCTGGAGGAGAAACGCCAACTTCTCCGTGCACATCAGAGTGACCCCAAGTGTTTCGCAAAGAAAGCTGCCTTCTTCAACATCCGCAGCAAGGTCCAGGCCAGACTCCGCTCCATGCAGGATGCCTGGCTCAGCGCCAAAGCAGATGAGATCCAGGAGCATGCCGATAGCCAGGATATGAGGAAGTTTTACGATGCGCTGAGGGCTGTCTACGGTCCCCAGTCCTCTAGCTCCTCCCCCCTGCTTAGCTCCGATGGAACAACTGTCTTGAATGACAAAAAGCAGATCCTTGATAGATGGGCGGAGTACTTTAACAGTGTGCTAAACCGACCATCTTACATCAACGATGAAGCCATCGAGCGACTACGCCAGGAGCCTATCAACGAGGAGCTCGACATCCCACCCTCATCAGAGGAAGTAAGCAAAGCCATCAAGCAACTTTCCTCTGGGAAGGCCTCCGGCCCCGACTCAATTCCAGCAGAAGTATACAAAACTGGTGGACCTACACTGCTTTTAAGACTAACAGAACTCTTCCAATCCATGTGGGAGAGTGAAGAATTACCCAAAATTTTCGTGATGCTACTATCGTTCACATTTACAAACGCAAGGGAAATCGTCAGTCATGTGACAACCACCGCGGGATATCCCTTCTTTCCATCGCCGGGAAAATCCTGGCCCGCGTCCTTCTCAACCGCCTGCTGGTGCACCTTAAAGATGGTCGTCTTCCCGAGAGCCAGTGTGGCTTTCGAGCGGGCTGCGGGACGACTGATATGATCTTTGCTGCACGCCAACTGCAGGAGAAGTGTGTCGAGCTGCATCAGGGCCTCTACACCACGTTTATCGACCTGACCAAGGCCTTCGACACTGTTTGCCGAAATGGCCTCTGGCGGATCATGAAAAAATTTGGTTGTCCAGACAGGTTCATCGCCATTGTCAGGCAGTTCCACGAGGGCATGACCGCCCGTGTCCTGGATGACGGCGACCCCTCAGAGCCCTTCCCTGTGACCAAGTCTGTGTCTTAGCCCCGACGCTCTTCAGCATGGTTTTTTCTGCCATGCTCCAGGACGCTTTCAAAGACAGTCACTCTGGCATTGCAATCAAGTACAGATGTGACGGGAAATTGTTTAACATCAGGCGAATGCAGGCAGTCACGAAAGTGAGGGAAACCATCATCAGAGACCTTCTCTTTGCCGATGACTGTGCCCTTAATGCCCCAAATGAGATAGAGATGCAACGTCAAATGGACGGATTTTCCACCAGTTGTGACAACTTTGGTCTCACCATCAGTACAAAGAGTACAGAAGTCATGTACCAACCCGCCCCAGGAGATGCATACCATGAACCCGGCATCACTGTCAAAGGGCAGAAGATCCATGCTGTGGAGCAATTCACCTACCTTGGCAGCGCCCTCTCCCGCACCGCCAACATTGACAGTGAGGTTAACCATAGGATCTCCACAGCTAGCAGTGCATTTGGAAGACTTAGAGACAATGTGTGGAAGAGGAGAGGCATTACACTCGCAACCAAACTTAAAGTATACCGAGCGGTCGTCCTGACAACCCTACTCTACGCATGTGAAACTTGGACGCCATATAAAAGACATGAAAAACAGTTGAATATCTTCCACCTCAGATGCCTCCGCAATCTTCTCAACATCCGCTGGCAAGACAGAATTCCTGACACAGAAATCTTGAAGCGCGCGAGACTCCATACCATCACCACCATAATCCGTAAAACCCAGCTCCGGTGGGCTGGCCATGTCTATCGCATGCACGACAGCCGAATCCCCAAACAACTTTTCTATGGGGAACTCAGTCAGGGAAAGCGGAATGCAGGGGGCCAAAAGAAACGATATAAAGATTGTCTGAGAACGTCCCTAAAAGACTTTGACATCAGCCCCCAGTCTTGGGAGAGTCGCGTTGCTAAACGTTCGGCCTGGCGTTGCGTCATCAGCCTAGGAGCCGACAAGGCAGAGAATCAACGCATGACACACGACCAGCAGAAGCGCAAGAGGAGGAAGGAGAGAGCTTCCGGTTCACAGTCTGCCGATACCGCCTTCACGTGTCCAGAGTGTGGAAGAGTCTGTCGAGCACGGATTGCCCTCATCAGCCATCTCAGGACCCACAAACCCCTGACGCCGAACTGATTGATATCTTGGCCATCGTCGACTTCGACGGACGAACAAGCATGTATGTATGCATTGTATATATATTGTATATATACATAGCGAGCAGTGATAGAATATAAGTAAGGGACTGTCGACGGATAAAACCCTAAACAGAACAATTTCTTACTCCTATCGAGTAAGAAACATATATTTCTAAGTCATATTGGGTAAGAAACGCGTAAATTTGTAAAAATTTAATAGAGACGATTGTTTCTTACTTTCAACGAATATCCGTATTGTTATATTATTCTCTTCTGGTCAATGTCAGGCGATCATATTCCGAACATTTGAGATTTGTCCAAACAATTCGGAACACAATTATGTCGACATTGTGTCTGCGAACAAGCAACACCTTCGCTTACGGCCGTCTTAAGCATTTCAGGGAAACCTTATTTTTGGGATATTCAATATTATAACCGTTTTTTTTTTGTTTTTGTTTTTTTTTTGCAACATATAAACGCCGGTTGGATTTCTTTTTATGAATAGTATATTAAACAATGTCTTAAGATGCGACCGATATTTTTTAAGATGTGTCCATTCAAATTGCACGTTTAGAGGGTAAAAAAAAAATTATGATCAGATAAAAATATGCGGATATAGATTTTTTTTTTTTTTTTTTTTACACGGAAGTAACCACTCGTCAAAGTCCGGAGGCTACTCGGTTTTAAGGGTTATTGCGTGTACATTAATCAATCGGATAATATCGTAGTAATCGTTAGTAATCGAGATTTGATAAAGTGGCTTACTTAAGGGAGCTGGTTATCAGGAATTTGACATGCTGGACTGGAAGACATCCAAGTTGTAATTAGGTGGGAAACAGACACACGGAACAGAATTCCACAGGCGTGCACTTTTAAGAAAGACGCCTTGTTCGGGAATCTTTGTTTTTATTTAGGCACAAATAAAGAGTGGGGTAAACTATTGACAGTGGTTTCAGCTTGACGGGTGTTTTTCGTCAAAGATTTGGGTGGGGACCAGAGATTGGAGCTCAGACGGACTCTTGCCATGGAAATAACGATAAACCAAAGACAGGCTCGCAACGTCTCTTCTGTGGGACAGAGGTTGCAGGAAAGAGAAAAGGACATCCTCCACTAAGCTACGAAGTCTGTTTGGTACTCTGTAAAGGCAAGAGAAGCTGCTTCTAGATGTGGCAGCAGTACTCCATTTTTGGACGTACTTGGTTTTTATATAGATAGAGAAATTGTATCAGTAGTGAGATATATACTAGAGCGGTAGAAAGATCTCACTATTTTTTCCAGCGACATTGGCGACAGATTTGATGTAAATGTTCCATTTCAGAGCAGGAGTAAAGATAAATCCCAGAAGCTCATCAAAACATGGAGTTTCCCCAAGTCGAGAACCATCCATTTCAGTTGATACCAGATGGGTATCAGAGCGTTGTTTGATATATAAAGATAGAAGCTTAGTTTTAGATACATTAAAAGTAACCAGCCAGCTCTTCCCCCGCTGTACCACGCGCCCAAGATCAGAGGAGAGAGAATCAAAGAGAACTTTTTTGTGGACTATATACCTCATTTTGATAGTTGTTGTTTCGATCAACTCATTGTCTGGCCTTCTTCATGTGATTTACCGCGGGGGGAGGGATTGGCTGGTTGTTTTTGTTTTACAGCATATCAGGTTATTTAATGCCGAATCCAAAGATTTTGAAGAAAAAATTTTTTTAATAGAATATATTTGTTGTTTTCACGTCGGTTTCTATTTAACCCATAGTTGGGACCCTAACAGGTACTACCATTCCGGGTCAGAGTGGACCTGGGAGCAATGGTAATTAAAGGGTGGCTCCACACTCCCCAAAGCTCGCAAGCTGGGGCCTCACCACTGGATATAGTTTAAGGTCATATCCAGGAGCCCCATTGAGGGACTTTTACCCTCTGCAGGGGGGGGGGGCAGTCGGCGTATTCTAATACCCCACCGACGGGGCCGCGGGGGGATAGAAATCTGAGTCTTGTATACTCGATAAGTACTACGTTCCATAGCTGTTGTCTCAGCACGTTTGGGCTTACTAATCTTCTGGCCTGCTTCATTAGTATCAAAAACTCTTTTGCACACAATGCTCACCTGGGACCGCAGAGACTCAACGCCTCTATCCACTGCGCCACGGACCCCGTAGGGGCAATCACGATGTGACTTTAGATTCTTATACAGGGTGACCAAAAAAAAGGGCCCCAATTCTAATTAGGTCAAGTTTCTTTGCGTTTCGTCCGAATGAAATGAAACTTTGGTCATAACTAGTTTATTATATTCAAAACATCACATAAAAACACTAGGGTGTTTGGTCGTTTTTTCTCCGTTCTACAGAATATGTTGTAGATGACCTCCATTTAGGTTTTTTTTTGGGGGGGGCACCGTGTATATCCATTTTCATGTTGTTATCTGGTCTTGCATTGTTGGGTTTTTACCGAATAGTAATATATTAAACGTCAGCAGGGTCAGTTCCATTATAGAACCGTTGATTTTATTTGAATAAAAAGAAGCATCAGGTGCGCCAGCAAGCCAAATCAAACTTATTTGTTTATTTTTGTAATATTGCGTTATGATTTGGCTTTTATGTGCACCGGATGCGTAAATTACTTTCCGATTTATTCATTTTTAAAAAAAGTTTTTAAACTATTTCAGATGAGGCTTTATTTTTATTTTTTTGTGGTCCGTTTTTTTTTTTACATGGGCGTCACCACTTATCAAGGCCCGGAGGCCACTCAGGGATAAGGGTTATTGCATATACAGTAATCAATGAGATAGTAGTGTAGTAATCATTAGTATTGGAGATTTGATATAGTGTCTTACTTAGAGGGGGCGGTTTGTCAGGAATTTGTTTATGTTGGATTTGAAGACATCCAAGTTTTAGTCAGGTGGGAAACAGGCGAACAGATGAGAGTTCCACAATATCGTGCACTTCTGAGAAAGAAGCTCTGCTCATGGAATCTTCGTTTGGATTTAGGCACAAATAAAGAGTGGGGAAAATTATTGACAGTAGTTGCAGCTAGACGGGTGTTTCTCATGCAAAATTGGCGAGGGGGTGAGAGATTGGAGCTCAGACGATCACTTGCCATGGAAATAACGATAAAACAAAGACAGGCTCGCAACGTCTCTTCTGTGGGAGAGACCCTGCAGGGAAGAGAAAAGGGCATCCTCCACCAAACCATGTAGTCTATTTTGTACTCTGTCAAGGCAGGATAGGCTGTTTTTAGCAGCTCCTGCCCAGATGTGGCAGCAGTACTCCATCCTTGGACGTACTTGGCTTTTATACAGATAGAGAATTGTATCAGTAGTGAGATATCTTCTGGAGCGGTAGAAGGATCCCGCCATTTTCCCAGCGTCCCTGGCAACAGATTTAATGTACGTGTTCTATTTCAGATCAAGAGTAAAGGTCAAACCCAGAATCTTGTCAAAACATGGAGCCTCCCCTAGACGAGATCCATCCATTTCAAAAGATGCCAGATGGTGATCAGAGTGTTGATGATGTAAAGATAGAACCTTTGTTTTGGATGCATTAAAAGTGACCAGCCACCTCTTCCCCTAATTTACCACGCGCTCAAGATCAGAGGAGAGAGAATTAGAGAGAACTTTGTCATTTACGGCCTTTGAGGTGTTGCCATAGATGGTCGTGTCATCAGCATAGATGTCAACAAATGATTTAAGTATGTGTTTTGGGAGATCATTGATGTAGATCAGAAAGAGTGCTGGGCCCAGGATGGACCCCTGTGGGACTCCAGCATTAATAATGCGGGCCTCTTTTTTCTGCCCATCAACCACTACTCTTATGAGCCTATCAGAGAGAAATGATTTAATGATTAAGAAAATATTTCCAGTAATACCGTAGCTTGAAATCTTGTGACGTAGGCCTTTATGCCATACCTTGTCGAACGCCTTTTATATGTCAAGAGCAATTGCCCTGGAAAGGAAACCTTTGTCAAGAGATGCACTAATCCTATGAGATATAACCGTTAGTACATCTGCTATAGACATTGCAGAGCGGAAACGATATTGCATGTCACTAAGAAGGTTGTTTCTGTTGAGGTGGTTGACTACTTCTTTATTTAATATGGATTCCAACAACTTACTCCGGACACACAGGAGACTTATTGGTCTGTACTGAGAGGGAGATGACTTTTCACCTGAATTCTTAAATACAGTGTATACTGATTAGGTTTTCCAGTGTGTTGCGAAGCACTTCTCTTTAAGGCAACGCTTAAACAGTTTTGTAAGTATAGGGGCAAGTTCTGGTTGAAGCTTTTTCAGCACTATAACTGGAATGCCGTCGGGGCTTTTTGCTTTAATTGAATCAAGGTTCTTGATTAGCTTAGCGACCTAACGCACAGACATTTGTATGTTACCTAGCGTGTTGTCTCTTATAGGAAGAAATAGAGGGAGTTGATGACCATTGTCGCATGGGGTAGAATTAGCTTCAAAGTTCTTGGCAAATAGTCTGCCCTTGTCTGATGCTGACGAGATGACCTCAGGTCCATTGATGATAGTTGGGATAGAACGCACGCTTTTGTTCAAGATCCTGTTGGCTATTTGCCAGAACTGGTGGGAACAAAGCCGCGGCTCAGCTACTTTGGATTTAACAGACTGAACATATAGCTCTCTTGCATGTTTTATAACTCTTTTACAGTGGTTGCTGGCAGTCCTGAAAGTAGCTTTAGTCTCACTACATCTATTACGTTGATAGCTATGAAAAAATTGATTTCTGTGCGCAATGGCAGCAGCACATTCAGGGGAGA
>NC_136519.1:85681273-85686273 GCF_053919585.1 Euprymna scolopes | reverse complement strand
ATGTTAATAAACATCTTTGTGCACGACTGAACTCTATATACGCACTCAATAAATGTGTCCACTAATCACAGCAGCACCTTACATTCCAGTCCATCCATGTCTTGTTTTAGCTTAACCGAGATCAACGCTGAATATACTTGCTAGTATCTTATCATGTTGGCTTTAGGAATCTTATTTTGTTTCAGAAAAGTGTTTTACCTCCATTATATTACGTAGCATATGGTAATTTTTGGCAGTATACGATAACATATTTCCGAAACATAAGACGTTTTTTTACTAATGCCGACATTTTTTTCCTTTCTTTCATATCCATCGATTGCTGGAATATAGGTAAGTAATTTTTATTTCATATTCGACTTTTTTAGTAATGTCGCCTGAAAATGTTTTCGTTTTATTCTCTTTTTGCGATAAAAACATAAAATATGCCAACGCCGTTTTTCATGGAAAACAAATCAATTTTATTTCATAGTATCAAATGTATTATCGTTTTTTCTAGGAATATGGAAAACAAATGGATTATTTGATTTTAGGGCATGGGATAAAATTAAGTATTCATAGTTAGAATTGGGTTACCAACATAGTATTTTTCGGGGTATGTATTAACTAACGTTTTGAGGAGTAGATTAAGGGCTGTAGATGTATTTTAGTGGTAGAGTAACCTGATCTACTCTTGGTGTGGGGAGAACGATTGAATATACTCTGTTACGGCAGAAAAACGTAAAAAGTAGTCTTTTTAGTTCAATAAACGATCAAATGTTCTTCTCTGAATGTGCATTAAGCGATGAAGGGCACTTTATAGTAAAAGAAACATATGCATTTTCGTTTTTGAGGTGTTTAAAATTGTTAAGTGTGAACGATTGTGTTGAACAAAAGTAGCCGTTGTAAATGAAATCGGTGAAGAATCAATGCAGTCACGATCTCGAGTATTGAGTGATTCATAAGTTGTGCCGTCATTCAAAATGGACGTTGTTAGCGAACTGACTGGAATTCAAAATCTATATTTTCGTAATGAGGTTGGAGGCTTCTTATTGGTTGATTATATTAATCGTAGTTATAAATAAGATCGTCAATATCATTGGGGCTATAATCTCATTAGTAGCGATGAAATAGTATTTGTTTAGGAACCGTGAAAACAGTGTAGTATTCTTGTTTAGAATGTGTAAAACGATGAAGTATCATGATTAGGTTGTGTGTAAACAAATAAAGTACTCTGTAACGCTGTAAACCATTGGAATAGTCGTCTTTGCGGGGCGTAAAACAATGAAATATTCTCTTTTAGGAGTTTTACAAGTCGTGGGAATTTTAGGAGGTAAAAGTGTAAACCGATGAAGTATTATTGTTTTGGGTGTGAAGACCGACAACGAAGTCTAATTCTGTTTCGGTGGGACATAAACCGAGGAAGTATACCCCATTTATGTAATATAGTACATATGCAAAAAATATCAGCAGCAGCGAAGAATAGCTGGCTTGCCAAAATATTAGTAGAAAAAAGCAAAATTGAGAAAAATGCATCTTGTGGTCACCAGCTGAACAGTGTGCAAATGAGACTGAATGGTTGAAAACTGCAATTGAGGCACATGTTCCCACACGGAAGTTCTATAGCAAGCCCCACTCTCCTGAATAGTTTACCTCTGCTTGTGCAGCTGCCATTGCTCAAAGGCAGCACGCGTTCCGCAGATTCAACCGACATAAGTTCAAACAAACAGAAGTATATACGAACCAGAAATAATTGTAAGAGAATAATAGCGACAGTTAAGACTGAAACGCATCGAAACACAGAAATTAGGAAACCGTGATTTTTGGAAAATCTACAACAGTGTAGTAAATAATGGGCAGTCAACGATTCCCATACTATCAAACAGTCATGAGGTTGCCTGCACGGCAACCGACAAGGCTAATCTGCTTGCCAGTCGGTTTGCCTCATACTCAGCACTGGACCCGGCACACCATTCCCTCCTCGACTTTCCTTTGCGGACAGGCGCCACACTAGACGAATTGAAAATCACCTCGTCTAAGGTAAATGGTATCATAAAAAACCTAGACACCTCAAAAGCATGTGGACCAGATCTCATCCCGGTTGTGCTAATAAAAAATGCTCTGCTGAGGTTGCTCCAGTTCTATGCAAACTTTACGATAAATGTTTTAACGAATATTGCTTTCCCGACTGCTGGAAAACCGCTTCTGTGGCACCAGTCTTCAGGAATTCTGGAAAAAGAACTGACCCATTAAATTCTCGCCTCATTAACCTTCTCACACTTTTCGCCAAAATATTTGATTCTTTAGTTAATCAAGCCATAGTCCAACACCCAAGAGCTGCTAAACTCCTGATAGATAAACAATATGGATTCAGGCAAGCCCTTTCAACAGCAGATATCTTAACTGTAGTCTCTGAACGTATATACCTTTCACTGGACAAAACAGAGGAAGGTAGAGCGGTAGACCCTGATATAGCTAAGGTTTTCGGCAGGGTATGGCACGATGGTCTTCTAAAAAAAATTAGATACTATGGTATCACTGGAAGAATGCATAATGTAATTAAATAAATAAATTAAAGAGAAAACTACAAGTTGCCCTCGACGGTTGTACAGCCAAACAATATGATATGAATGCGGAAATACCACAGAGGTCTATCCTTGGACCTTTATTATTCCTGATATTCATAAATGACATCCCTTATAAAATTGTTTCGGAGATGGGTATATTTTCCGATGATACCACCCTCTATAACAGGCACGAGGGGAAAACAAATGAACACGTATCTAAGGAAATGGCAGAAATACTAGAGGATGACCTCCAATCTGTAGTGGAATGAGGACAAAAATGTATGGTGGTCACATTCCATGCTGCCAAGGCTAAGCTTGTTTCCTTAAATAACTACAGTAAAGCTTTTCTACCACCAAAAGCAATGGCCAAGAACATACTGCCTGAAAGTACTCCTCGGCCTAACGTTTACAAGGAACATGAACGGGAATAGATACATTGAGAGAGCATTGCCA
This sequence comes from Euprymna scolopes, assembly GCF_053919585.1. Lineage (NCBI taxonomy): Eukaryota > Metazoa > Mollusca > Cephalopoda > Sepiida > Sepiolidae > Euprymna > Euprymna scolopes. The sequence continues at coordinate 85,683,277 of NC_136519.1, read as the reverse complement.
AGGCTGCTGCAAAGAAAGTGGGATCTCTCTACTATGCCAGAAAATTACTTACGCCTGAAAGTATCCTGTACCTCTATAAGGCCACCATTCGCCCATGTATGAAGAACTGCTGTCACATCTGGGCTGGTGCATCTGCTGCTTGCCTCTCACTCCTGGACATGGTTAAAAAGAGAGTCACCAACCTGATAGGTCCTGAACTGTCATTTAGGCTTCAGCCTCTGTCCCATCGACGAAATGTTGTATCCCTCTGTCTGTTCTACAAATACTTTAATGGTTAATGCTCTGACGAACTGCAAGCACTTGTACCTCCTGGAAGGTACTACCCCCGACTAACCCGACAAGCAACTAAATCCCACCCCTTTACAATAGAGATCCCTAGGTGTAAGGAAGCCTTTTATTTCCATAGTTTATTCCCCAGAACTGCAAGTCATTGGAACTCCCTTCCGGGATACTACTTTCCCAACCGTACTGATATGCAGAAGTACATGTGTAATGTGAACAAACATTTTTCTACTCATCTCCCTTCAAAATGCCCCCGCAAATTATGTCGCATATAGTAGCCCCCTACTTCAAAGTGGCACTTGCCTTGTTTTGGATGAAGACTGAATTAGAAAAAGCAAAACGGGCGTCAAAGGAAATGGATATTTAAAGTTGAAGATGAGAATGGGCCGACTGTAGCCAAGATGCGGTCGCAGAAAGGAGAATAAAAAAAGAAGAAAAAAGCCGCACAGAGGTTTATTTATTTATGTTCATTGTTTGTAAGGCTCTAAAACGTTACATATATATAAAATGTTTTCGACGCCGAAATAAATGAACAAAATTGAAGAAAAAAGAAAGAAAAATAAACTTACTACAGAACAATGCAGTCGTAAAGAGAGGGGCGTAAATAAGGCCGAGAGGGGCGAACATAAAAAGGGATATTGCACATTTCGGTGAGTATATTTCTTCAATTTATTTCCTTTTGTCTGCTTACTTAAAAAATTTTGTCTGTCATGTCAGTCATATTTTCTTCTTTTATGAGGACCGTGGTTGCCAGTGTTGTTTTTTGTCTTAAAAACGAATGTTCTTGTCTTACATATCGGTTATGCATTATAATATCTCACAGAAGAGATGTTGCGAGTTTGTCTCTGATGTATCGTTATTTTCATGGAAAGTGTTCAACTGAGCTTCAATCTATGGTCCCCCCTCGCCAAACTTTCACAAGAAACACTCGTCTAGCTGTAAACACTATCAATAATTCCCCCCACTCTTTATCTGTGCCTAAACCTAAACATAGATTCCATGAACAAAGCTTCTTTCTTAGAACTGCACGCCTGTGGAATTGTCTTCCGTTTTCCTGCTTTCCGGCTGACTACAATATGGTTGTGTTCAAGTCTAAGGTAAATAAGTTCTTGATGAGCCGTTCCATATAAGTTATTAAATTTACCAAATTTTCATTACTAATGATTACTATATTGACCAACTTCTACTGTACACTCTTTAACCCTTATCCTTGAGTGGCCTCTGGGCCTTGATAATGTGGTGATGCCTTTGTAAAAAAAAAAAAAAAAAAAATATGTGATATTGTTCCATACTCATTTTAACGTAGAAAATAGCTTGTTTTTTGAAAGAAATCTGGAATAAACTATCTTGACTTGAACGTATTTTATAAATGTGTGTACGAATTGTTTAAGTGGTATCTCCAGTTTTATAATTATGAATTACTAAAGGTTAAAAATTTTAAAACAAAAAAATTGGCTGAACGTTTTGCAAGACTGGAATAAATGTTTTCACAATTATAAAGGGAGAAAAATAGAATATACGTAGTGAAGTAAGAACTTAAAAAATAAAAACAAGTCTGACTTTATTTCTATGCATCGTAATCCTGTTCTAAGATTATGGGTCGTTTATAATTGACTATTAATTATGTCATTGTGACAATATGATAATTACATATCAAGACGTAGTTTTTTAAAAAACTTTTTTTAGTAAGAAACTGAAAAAAATGCACACTTATTTTATAGA
>NC_136519.1:85671273-85676273 GCF_053919585.1 Euprymna scolopes | reverse complement strand
ATTTTTTAGATAGTATGCATCTGTCTATGCCTACAATTAACCATTCGGTCAGGTCTGATACTCTAGAGGGCACTTCCTTTTTAAACATGGTTTGCATAGGTAAATCAGATATGAATGTACGTAAGCTGTCCCAGTCAGCCATAGAGTATCGGTATACAGTGCGGTGGAGGGGTACTCTGGGGGCTTCTTACATTTCGTTTTTATCTTAACTGATACGACGGAGTGGTCGGATGATCCTAGAGGAGAATGAACGGAACATGAACATGGCTCAGGGGAAGTTCAGAGAAAAAGGTCTTGGAGGCTTGCATATTGACCGGGTGTATAAGGCACACGGGTGGGTTCACGAACAATCTGAGTGAGGTCATAAGCAATGGCAAAATCATGACAAAACCTCCCCTCATCATCTGTCTTATTTGAATGGGTCAGCCATTCCACGTTATAGACGTTGAAGTCACCACAGTTGTGGATGTTAGCCGAGGGATGTGAAGACAGTATGTGGTCTATTTTCTCAGATATGCTCTTAAAGATAGTAACTCCGCTGTTGTGGGGCCTATAGAGGGTAAATATAAATGCAGTGGTGTTAGCACGTGCAACCCTGAAGCACATATAGGGTAAATTAGGATATTCTCTAGAGATATCCCTGCCACACGGGAAGCAATCCTTAATGTAGGCACATATTCTATGGCCATGGCAATCTTGGGTGTCAGATTTAGCTGTTAAATTAGAGTATCTGTTAATTATGAACTCATCTAGGGTAGTGGTCGGCCCTATTCCAGTTTCATTTAGAAATAATATGTCCGGTTTCGTCTTCTGTAATTGGGTTTCAACCTCTGGAAGGTTGGAACGTAGACCCCTGATGTTGGAGAAGGAGACCTGGTAGTAGGGGTCTACGTTGGAAGATGGGGTTATAGGTTTAATCGAGTTTTATTTATGCCTAAACTTTAAGTATTTACTTAAAAAGTGTTCAATACGTAGGTAGAACAATTTAGTAAGTTAGAAAATGTATATGGCGATTAAGCCACACTGAATATTCCGCGTTTCATCCACTTTATAACTTACTATATATATATATATATATATATATATATATATATATATATATATATATATTTATATATATTTATATATATATATATATATATTTATATATATATATATATATATATATTTATATATATATATTTATATATATATATTTATATATATATATATTTATATATATATATTTATATATATATATATATATTTATATATATATATATTTATATATATATATATTTATATATACATATATATATATATTTATATATATATTTATATATATATATTTATATATACATATATATATATATTTATATATATATATTTATATATATATGTATATATATATATATATTTATTCATATTCATGAATGTATACGAATTTATATGAATATATATTCATATTAATAGTAAAATTCATATGTATACATATATATGTGAGTTATATACATATATACATATACATATATATATATATATATATATATATATATATATATATATATATATATATATATATATATTCATGAGCAAACAAAATGGGCCAGGATCGAAAGAAAGAAGAAATCTATTTTTCAATATTTTCCATGATTTTTTTATTAATTTTTCTCTGAAATTTCTTTTTTGCAGATCATTATTATTAATATTATCATTATAACATATAATAATAAGTGGAAAAATTAATCTTAAATATGGTCGGACCGAATCTTGGTTAGCATATAAAAAAAAACGAATTACAGGATTAAGGCAGTCCGAAATGACTTACAAGCAGATATTCGATATTTTAAGAAAAGAAAAAGTGAAAGCATCTCTTTCTGTAGTGAAGTGAATTGGGCAAGGCTTCGAAGGCGATTGCTTGGTAAAAAGGAAATCTGGATCTGGTCGCGCTAGAGCATTCACTTTGAAGGACGGCCGCAGGATTTAATTAACTGTTTTGAAGGATTTAAAAAAAAAACTTATGTTGACCATAGCAAAGAATTCAAAAGAGGGGCTGGAAATTCTCTTTCTAGATATACGATATCTAGACGAATGAAAGAAATGGAATTTTCTTCTAAAAGGTGTGCAATGGAGCCATTTTTATCTAAGAAGAACATCAATGTTTGAAAGAGAATTTTCTCCTATTATGGCAAGAAATATACAAATTGGTTCAGGAATGTTTTCTTCTCAGAGGAATCAAGATTTTGTTTTGTTATTGATGCTCCCGATGCTCCCGAATACTGCAATCGAAGAACTGGAGAAAGAGTTTACACCAAGTTGCCTAAAAACGCAAGGAATACAGTCGAATATTAGAAACAGGACTGTTACCAAGTATCTAGAACTGGGAATATGTCAGAACATTATTTTCCAACACGATAATGCCCCTGCACACACAAATCGGAAAAATTGTTTTCTGATAATTCAATTAATGTGAATTTTTAGCTTCGATTTAAACCATTCCAGAATATTTGATCAATAATATCTCATGCATTGGATGGAATAACTTTTTCGAACAATGACAAACTGTTGGAAGCTGTGCAAAGCGAATGGAATAGCATGTCCTCTTCACGGTGTTCCACTTTGGTTGAGAGCATGTCTAAAAGGAGTAATCTTTTAAAGAAATCAAAATGGAATGCGATTCCATCCAAGCATTTATTAACGTAAATGTCTAGTTCTGTGTTATTAGTCTCGTGAAGTTTCCTTGTTCAATTGTTCTTTGTTCAATATAGCTTTTAGTGCAATAAAATGTATATAATTAGTGTGGCCAATTTTTTGGGGGGGGTCACGAGTATATATATATATATATATATATATATTTGTTAAAAAGAAACAAGCAAAGGTCGAATACGAAACTAACATAATCGTAACGATTTAGCTTAAGTTTGTTCATATTATAAATATAAAAATAAAATTCTAAAAAATGTTTTAAGAAATAAATTATGTGAAATAAAGAAATATAGAAATCTAATTGAAGAAATCAACGAGTATTATTATTATAAGATATTAAATGGGCACAGATTTCTGTGGTAACTTCTTATGACAGGTTATAAATAATGATACGAAAATTAGGAGATATATAAATATTTAAAAAGCTCCTGACAAAGATGCCTCCAGGATAAATGTTTTCGTATGCTTTATTTCCTTCAATGGAAATCCCTTTACATGATGTTCTATTATTAAAGTGTTTCTTATTCAATAAGTCTGAATAAGGGCTATTTATGTGAAAATTTTCAAATTCCATAATGTTTGCATTTGTCCAATTAGTTAGAAAAAATGTAATTTACAATGAAATACACATTTTTTGCTATCAATTAATTTTTGAAGTATTGGTTTTTGTTAATACAGTATTTATATATATATATATATATATATATATATATATATATATATATATATATATATATATATATATGTATGTATAAACTTGTGCCCGATATTATTCATACCCCTCGGATCTTTGAGATTTCTATAAGAATATTGCTCAAACCAGAAGGTAGACAATATTAAAGGGATTTCAAACAATAAATCAAGCATAAGCATTTAATTTATCCTCAACAAATAAATAAATTATGCAAGTTTGAAACATTATACAAAGAAAAACGATAATGGCACTAGTTCAAAATTATTCATACCTCTCTTACTAATAGTCAATAGCATGCCCTTTATTCTTAATAACTGCCTGTAACCGTTTTACAAGCATCAACACTGATTTTTGACCATTCTTCAATGCAGTAGTTCTCCAAATCCCTCAAATTTCTAGGTTTCCGCTTTTTAACCTCAGTTTTCAATATGTGCCAGAGGTTTTCAATAGGGTTCAGGTCGGAACTCTGGCTAGGCCATTCCAAAACATTAATTTGATTATCCTCAAACCATTTCTTGACTATTTTGGCAGTATGTTTTGGATCATTATCCTGTTGAAGGAACCAGTTTGGTCCTAAATGGAGCTTCTCCGCATCCTGTCTAATATTTTTCTGGAGTATCTCCAAATATTGCTCCTTCTTCATGGTTCCATCTATCTTGACCAAACTACCTGGACCACTAGCCGAAAAGGAGCCCCAAAACATTAGGCTACCACCACCATGTTTCACCGTGGGTATGGTGTTCTTTGGGTTGTAAGCTTCTCCTTTCTTCCTACAAACGTAAGAAACATCCATATGGCCAAACAATTCAATTTTTGTTTCGTCAGTCCACAAAATACTTGAGAAAACGGACTCTAGAGAATTCACATGGGTCCTAGCAAACTTTAGACGTGCTGCAAGGTGTTTTCCGGTGTGCAATGGAGTCCTTCTTGGTCTTCTTCCTTTCAGACCATTTTCATGCAGAGTCCTTTGCAATGTTTGCCTTGATATTTTTATGACTAAAATGTCCTTAGTAGTGGTGGTTGGATTTGCATTAACACTTCTTACAATATTCCTGGTGGCTCTAGCAGACAGTTTCCTTTTCCTTCCTCTACCAATCAAGTTGTTTGTTGTGTGGTGGCTCTGGAATTTTTTGATGATTCTCTGTACTGTTGTTGTAGGGACCTCAAATTTCTTGGAAATTGACTTGTAACCTAAACCATCCTTATGTGAATTCACAATTTTAGTCCTAAGATCATTACTAAGCTCTTTTTCTTCCCCATTCTAATAATTGTTATTCTTTTATTGGTTTTCAGTTGATATCATTTTAATTTCTGAAAAATGCAAAAAACGAAATGAAATTAATCAAAGGTTGTATAAAAGCATTCAAAATAAGAATCAAACAGGAAACAAACAGCCAGAAACTCGATTAATACTAAAAAAAAATAAGGGGGTATGGTTATTTTTGAACATTGCAGCTTTTATAAATAGCTGTATATTTCTTTTATTACAAGTATCCCGAGATTTTAAAATGACGAAAATGATCAAAAGAGGTTTATTAAGAATATGTATCAATATGGACGTAAACAATAAATTCTTACAAAGTTACACCTAATAAACTCAATTTTCAAGGGGGGGTATGAA
>NC_136519.1:85651273-85666273 GCF_053919585.1 Euprymna scolopes | reverse complement strand
ATATCTATCAATCTATATATCTATGTATATATTTATATATCTTCCTATCTATCTATCTATCTATCTAACGATTTATCTATCTAACTGTCTCTCTGTCTATCTTTCTACCTATTTATCTATTATGATATAAAAGGAACTTGAAAACGGCTGAATCTATTTTTTGAAATTTCACACAATGCTTTTTGATATGTCTGGGGATGTTCTTACGAAGGTTTTGTATCAAATGAGTCTACTAAGTATCGAAAATAAATAATCGAACTTTTCGATTGATGTAAATCTAATATTGACCAAACACTTTCATACAACCATATATCACAAGTAAATTTGAGAAGTTCTATCACCGCACAAGTTGACAGGCTCAGTGTTAATATCAACTTTAGGTTTATTTTTGTATAAGCCAGGTATCTCTTTGGGACGCACGACACATAATACTTGATTATTGCATTTTAAACTTGTCATTATTTACTGATAATTTTATGAAATCAACAGTAGATTCTCTACAGTGCAATGCATACTACAATTTATTACGGACTGTCATTGTGGGTAGGCATATAAACCTTCTTCTCGATACACTGAAGGGGGTACCTAGAACAAGTAATCAAGCGATTTTATTTTAAAAGATAGGCGATTTACCGATTTCGATGACAATAAAATATAGGAGAGTGGAACATTAGTTGATACCCATTCAATCCCGAACAACGTCGGGTACCTTTCCTAGTATATTAGTAAAGAAATGGTTTCTCTATACCGTTCTGAGTTCTGTAAAGTTAAATTAAACAAGTAGTCTCTCAGCTAGCTGAGTGTGTGTTCCATCCCTCCCCGATTAGGAAGCCTCCAAGATCCCTATCCCCTCTTACCTGCAATTTTTGTTTTTCACCCCTTCCTCTAAATGTTACCCATATTGGAGAAAAAGAAATACAAACTAACCTCCATCCCTTACCCACAAAATTTTCTTTTCTCCATTCACCCCCATCTAGAGGGCATCCCCACCTAGAGACTGATCCGCAGAAGCGAGGTTCCTTTTACAAACCTAGTGGAACGGGCAGTCTATCAACTAGACGGGGTTGGGAGGGTCCTACTAATCACCTTTTGTTTTTTCTTCCCCCGCCCTCGACACAAATGAATTATTGTTACCATTTTATTGTTATCTTTTTTGTTTTTACACGTCAATAAAAAATGTTTTAAAAATTGGGAGTTACTAGGACGTCCCCCAAGATGAAAGGGTGAATGCGGTATTATGGTGAAAGAAGATACTAGCTGGGAGAAACTTTTGACTTTGTTTAGTTCTGGAGCGACAAGGATGACCAACGACCCCCAAAATCCCCCCTTTTGAGTTGGCCATGTGCCTAAGTTTTTTGTTCACCGTTAATTTTACTGTATTTTTTTAACATGAATAAAAGATTTAATATCTCAAAGTGTAGTATCTGTTCTCTGATACATACACAGCGATAGGCAGTCGTGTTCTGGCGACACATTCTCGTGCCCGGAGAGCTTGTTGGGTAGCGTTCTGTCCGCACCCCCACTTTGTCTGTCTTTCTCTGCTCTCCCCCCTCCCCCACGGGGGGGGATCCGAGCTGATAATTTACGACCTTCCCGCGAGGGAGGGTCGGAAACACTTTCTCTCTTCCCTCCACTAACCTCCCACTCCCTCTCTCAGTTCTATCTCCCCTCTTGCCGCCTTTGGCGCCACTTCTTTTTGGCGCCAAAGTCGGCTCCCAATTTGGACGCCGACTCCACGTCACTCATTTTGGTGAATTATACAGAAGAGAGAGAGCTTTTTTCAAAAATGGACACCCCCAGCCCGGGGACCACCAATACAGATACCCCCAGCCAGGAGGCTACCACAAGAAAAACTGCTCCCCAAGAGGACGGCTCCCCAACAGGGGAAGCAAAAAGCAACGGGGCATACCGCCCGGACACGAAACCGAAGGACGCCCCCCAGAAGGGAGAAAACTCACCAGCAGCTCCCCAAGAGGGCGACTCCCCACAAAGGGGAGAAAAAACAATGTTGGACAGGGCATCCCGCTCTGACAACAAAAATCAAGAGGCAGTAGCCCCAAAGGACGATAAGAGAGACAGTGCTCCCCAGGAGGGCTACTGCCCCAAAAGGGGAGCAAATCAAGAAAACGAGGGGGCATACAGCCTAAACCTCCCCAAAACAAAAGGGGCAAAAGCTCCCAAGGACAATGCTCCCCAGGAGGCCGACTCCCCAAAAAGGGAAGTATTTCCTGGAAGAAGTATAGAGCAGGGAGAGTCGGTCCCAAAGGAAAGCGGAAAGGGAAATGCCCCTCAAAATAGCAACCCTTCCGCCAAGGAACAGCAAAAACAGTCCAACCTCACCAAAGATCCAACACCAACAAGAGGGTTGGCATGGGGGAAGACTGTAGAGAAGCAACTGTCCCCTCAAGAGTATAAAGACTTGTACTTGACCAAGTACAGACAATACATAGAGGGGGCAGAAATTAAACCAGTGCCAGGCGCTTGGGAGGCAATCGAAGACAGAGTGCTCTCCCTCATCATCTCGGATATGCCGGAAAACCGCCTCCTAGGGATGAAAAAGGAAGACATGGCAGGGCTCCTACATAAGCTAAATATCCCGGTATTATACCTGTACCAGAGGAGCTACTCCATGTGGGACATCCTCCTACCCACCAAGGAAGATGCAGAGAGACTCTCCCTCCAAGAAATAAAGCATGGGAGAGTCAAACTAACACCTGAATACCAGGGCAAGAGAAGGACTCGGGTGCAGGTATTTAATGTGCCAACCCAAATACCTGCGGAAGTATTAGGATGCCTCTTCAGCCAGTACGGTGAGGTAGAACAGGTGACCCCAATACGGTCAAAAACTGGGACTCACCTGGGCTGCTACACAATAGCAATGAGGCTGAAGAGGAAAGGTTTTCAGGCAATACCACCGCTGCTGACATACAAAGACGCCAGCATAACGGTAGTGGTGGAGGGCCGTCGTCCACACTGTTGGTTCTGCCAAAAGCAGGGCCACATGGCTAGGAGTTGCCCCCAAAGGGTAACCCCTAATCCAATAACCCAAAAGGCGGTCACATCCACTGAGACAACACCCGCACCAAAACAGGCGGCAACAACCCCTGCAACTGCAGCACCAACCCCAGCTCCAAGGAAAACTCAAACCACCCAGGAGGCCAAGGGGGAAGAATGGAGCACGGTAGTGAGACAAAAGCGGAAACACTTAATCCCTTCTGCCACCGTCCCACCACCAGCCCAAAAATCGAGGCAGGAGCCTCTGCAAATGCAGAAACAACAACAGCCACCGCAGCCAATGCCGCGGAAACAACTGCAGCAGCAACTACTGCAACAGCAAAATCAGCAAGTGCAGCAGAAGCAGCAGCAGCAACGACACCAGCGAGAGCAGCAACAACAAAAACAGCTGCAGCAGCAAATAGAGGAGCAGACACAACCAACGGTCCCCACACCAATCGAGACGGGGATCAAGCGGAGAAAAGACTGCTCCTCTGAGGATGAATCCGCAAGTGAGAGGGAGAGGAACTCAACCTCACCTCTCCCCGGTTCATTCGAAAGAATGAAAAAGAAAAACAAAAGAAGAAAAGAGGAAGAAAAGGTGGCCCCCACTCCCTGTGAACATACACCACCCCTAACAACAAAATCCACTTCCACCCCCAAACCACACACTGCAACAACACCAGACACCGCACCAACACCAGACACCGCACTAACACCAGACACCGCACCAACACGAGACACCACACCAACACCAGACACCGCACCAACACCAACACCAGACACCGCACCAACACCAAACACTGCACCAACACCAACACCAACACCAGGCACCACACAAACACCCGCCCCCACACCAAGGCAAACTGAGCCACTACCCCAAAAAGAAAATGAAAAGAATGAACCGAGGGAGAGGAGAGACTCCTCTGCCTCTTGCAGACCAAAGGTCCTTGCCCCTGAGGAACTATGTTATGTAGACCCTCTATCTGTGGCCACAGACATTTCCCATCGGCAGAGGAAAAACTTAAAACCTCTGCTCGATTACAAACAGATAGAGGGGAAAGATGTAAATATCCCCTCAAATTTCCCGGACGCCCCACTCCTAATAACCTTTGTCAGAACTCCAGAGGCCTGCAAGACCAACTTGTGGACAAGGCTGCAGGCCGCTGAAGGGGCGTTTCCGGGAATTGAACTGGTTAAAAAAAATGACCCTTCTCTTGATGAACTGTCAAAACAATGCAAGGGAAGGGTCCCAGTGTTGGTCCATCCGTCACTCTATAGGGCCCTTAAATTGACCTACCCTTTGGATGTCGGCGGCATTGTGAGAGAAGGTCAGGACATGAAAAACCTGACCACCTTGAGCATTGCACACAACGTCGGTGTCCTTTCCCCGGCTGACTTCGGAGCTGAGTGTAACACACCTTAAGGTAGGTACCATGGCTTTGAGTTTGGCTAGTCTGAATGCGAGGGGCTTGAGATCATCGGGCCGGGCGGCTCGCCTCCGGCACGACCTCTTGTCCCTGGGAGTGGATGTCGCTGCGATTCAGGAGACGCATTTCGTTTCCTCTGTGGACTGTCAGGTGCTGGCCCGAGACTTTGAGGTTTTCTCAGCATATGGCAGCCCGCGGGGGAAGGGAGTTTCCGTGCTGGTTAAACGTACCCTGTCGGCGACGGTCGACGTTGTCCATAGAGATGCAGTGGGTAGGCTGGTTGTGGCCGATGTTGCCGTAAAAGATTCTGTGTTTCGGGTGATTGCGGTTCATGCGCCCAGCACCGCTCGTGAGAGGGTCTCATTCTTCAGTCAGCTTGACGCGTTTGTAGATTGTCGGAAGCGGGTAGTGCTAATGGGGGATTGGAATTCCATCTTAGACCCCGACATAGATAAGGTAGGAGGCGGAGCTAGAGGATCGGAGAGGTGCGAGTCCAGCCTGGCTGATCTGATGGCTAGATGCGGTCTGGTCGACAGGTTTCGGGTCGAGCATCCAGGGCGGGAGATGTGGACGTGGACCAATAGTGTTTCCTCCTATCCAAATACTTATTTGGACAGGATGTTAGTTAGGAGAGGCGAAGTAGACTTCTTATCTTGTCCCACGTTCACTTGGCTAGGCCAGACGGACCATAAATTAGTTATGGCCCGGCTGAAGCTAGGAAATAGGCCTAAGTTAGCGGGGTACTGGAAGTTAAACACCTCCCTTCTGGAGAGACAAGACTTCCAAGATCAGTTAAGAGAATTGATTAAAAAGGCACTAGTGGGGGCGGTTACCGGGAGTAAGTGGTGGTTAGGTCTCAAAGCCAAGATCAGAAGCTTCTCCGTCAAGTATGCCCAGCGCCTCGCACTAGATAAGGCCAAGACGAAGAAGAAGCTAGAGCAGAAACTAGCCCAGGCTACCGGGGAGGGTGATAGGGTTAGTCAGGAACTAGCTAAGCAGGACCTTCTACGCGAGACTAGCGAGCGTTACGAAGGCCAAGTAGTTAGAGCTAGGCTTAGAAAGATAGGCAACGAAGCAGTCAATTCTGATGCAGACGTGCGCCGTGAGGTTTCTAGGCGTGGCTCGGACAAATATATTGCAAAAATCAAACATCCGAATGGACGCACCCTGGAATCGACTCGGGAGATCTGCGAGGGGTTTCGAGAACATTTCGAGGAGCGTTTTACGCAGCAGCCCGATCTTCCGGTCCTTGAGTTTAGCGACTATTTGGCCGACTCTCCCCGCCTCGAGGCGGCTAGAGCGGCTGGTTGCGAGGGCCGGGTGACGGAGCAGGAGGTCTTTACTGCGCTGAAGCAGGTCAGCTGTGACAGATCGCCAGGACTTGATGGTCTGCCATACGAACTGTACTTGAGGCTGTCGCCCATGTTTCTGCCTCTTCTGACGGATATGTTCAACCATTGGTTTGCTCAGGGATCCATCCCAGGGCAGGTGACCAAGGGAGTGATCACATTGCTGAAGAAAGGTGACGGGCATGGAGGGGAAGAGTTAGATGACTACAGGCCCATAACTCTGCTAAACACAGAGTTGAAGATTTTGGCCAAGGTCCTGTCGAATCGGCTGCAGGTTGTTATCGACGAGTTGGTTGAACCAGAACAGAACTACGCTGTGAAGGGGAGATCGATTCAGAACAACTTGCACCTGATCCGCATGATCCTAGAGGGGGAAATAGATGACGACACAGAAGCCGCGCTGATAAACTTAGATCAGTCCAAAGCTTTCGATAGGGTCGACCATCGTTTCCTGGCATCTGTCTTAGAGGCCGCCGGTTTTAAACCGGACTTTTGCAAGTGGATCTCCATAATGTATCGGCAGCCCATGGCTGTCGTGCAAGTGAACGGAAAGCGCTCGAAACCCTTTGTTATCTCTCGGTCGGTTCGTCAGGGTTGTCCGCTGTCGCCCCTGCTTTATGTCCTGGCTTTGGAGCCTCTTCTCCGCAAGCTGAGACATGGGGAGGCAAATTCGGCCCTGCGCGGAATGGCTCTGCCTGGCGGCTCAGCTGCCAAGGTATCCGCGTTCGCCGATGATGTCACGATCTTCGTGTCGGGCTCCAGAGACATTGAGGTTGTGTCGGAGGCACTCACACAGTACGAAAGAATTACAGGGGCCAAGATAAACCGCAACAAGTCGGTAGGACTGCGGTTGGGCGCATGGAGTGGCAACGCAAACCTCCCTGCGCCCTTCAGCTGGACAGATGGCCCGGTCCGGATCCTCGGCGTGTGGTTCGGACCGGGTCTCCAGCTTGACAAGAATTGGTTGGAGGTACGGTCAAAGGTGGAGGCTGCAGTCAGTTCGTGGCTTCCTAGGAAACTTTCCTTAAAGGGTAGAGCTGAGGCGTGCGCCACTTACGTCTTTCCTCTCATCCTTTACCGACTGGCCGTACTTCCCCTGCCTGCACAACACCTAAAAGCTCTCGTCGAACTCTTGTCCTCGCTCCTTTGGGACAGAGGAAGACACTGGGTGAGCAGACAGGTCTGTATTCAACGTCCGTGTGAGGGAGGCTTGGGAATGCCGGACTTGAAGTGTCATCGAGATGCTGAGAGACTGGCCTTCCTGAGCAACTATATGCAGGAGGACCAACCGTGGCACCCCGTGGTTACTGCCGCCTTCCCCGACCTCGTTCTCGACCCTTCCATCGAGAGCCGTCGCAGGCCGCGGGGAGAATCTGCCTACATGAAAGAGTGCCGAGCCGCGCTAAAACGACTACCAAGGTCCAGTGACCTTGTGACTGCTACCCGTAGGGAACTCCACAGGGATCTAGTGAGGGAGGCCGCTGACGACCCGCTATGCGCGCGTTTGGGGTGGCAGCAGAGTGAGATCCGCTCCGCGTGGAGCTGGGCGCCAGGTTCGAGTCATCTGAACAATTCGGAGTTCTCTCTGACCTGGCGATTGGCCCGAAATGCACTTCCACTCAACAACATACAATGCAGTTCTGGGTTTCTGGAGTCGCCCGATTGTCCCCGTTGTGGGACAACGGCTGTGGAAACTACGGATCACGCTTTCTTTGATTGCCGCGAACTCCGCCAGTACTGGTCGTATGTCAGTGGGGTGACGGCTCGCATCGATCCTGAGCATCCTCGCCCAATTACTGTATCCAATGTTGTGGACAACGTGAGGCCGCCGTGGGACCGGGAAAGACAAATGGTCTACGTTACGATTCTGGCCGTGGCGAGAATGGTGATTTGGACGTCGCGTCTGCAAGGTTGCCGGGGGGTGTTGTCTTTTTCTGATCAAGATCTGATCGCGTTCTTTAAACACCAACTACGGGTGAAGATCAGATGTGATAGAAGAAGGCTGCATCGCGCGGCATTTGACAGAAGATGGATACATGTGGCAAGTCTGTGTGTACGAAGAGGAGCCAAATTCGAATACGTGTTCCCCGCCTAGGTGTGGAACGCGCAGTTCTGTAAAGTTAAATTAAACAAGTAGTCTCTCAGCTAGCTGAGTGTGTGTTCCATCCCTCCCCGATTAGGAAGCCTCCAAGATCCCCATCCCCTCTTACCTGCAATTTTTGTTTTTCACCCCTTCCTCTAAATTTTACCCATCTTGGAGAAAAAGAAATACAAACTAACCTCCATCCCTTACCCACAAAATTTTCTTTTCTCCATTCACCCCCATCTAGAGGGCATCCCCACCTAGAGACTGACCCGCAGAAGCGAGGTTCCTTTTACAAACCTAGTGGAACGGGCAGTCTATCAACTAGACGGGGTTGGGAGGGTCCTACTAATCACCTTTTGTTTTTTCTTCCCCCTCCCTCGACACAAATGAATTATTGTTACCATTTTATTGTTATCTTTTTTGTTTTTACACGTCAATAAAAAATGTTTTAAAAATTGGGAGTTACTAGGACGTCCCCCAAGATGAAAGGGTGAATGCGGTATTATGGTGAAAGAAGATACTAGCTGGGAGAAACTTTTGACTTTGTTTAGTTCTGGAGCGACAAGGATGACCAACGACCCCCAAAATCCCCCCTTTTGAGTTGGCCATGTGCCTAAGTTTTTTGTTCACCGTTAATTTTACTGTATTTTTTTAACATGAATAAAAGATTTAATATCTCAAAGTGTAGTATCTGTTTCCTCCTATCCAAATACCTATTTGGACAGGATGTTAGTTAGGAGAGGCGAAGTAGACTTCTTATTTTGTCCCACGTTCACTTGGCTAGGCCAGACGGACCATAAATTAGTTATGGCCCGGCTGAAGCTAGGAAATAGGCCTAAGTTAGCGGGGTACTGGAAGTTAAACACCTCCCTTCTGGAGATACAAGACTTCCAAGATCAGTTAAGAGAATTGATTAAAAAGGCACTAGTTGGGGCGGTTACCGGGAGTAAGTGGTGGTTAGGTCTCAAAGCCAAGATCAGAAGCTTCTCCGTCAAGTATGCCCAGCGCTTCGCACTAGATAAGGCCAAGACGAAGAAGAAGCTAGAGCAGAAACTAGCCCAGGCTACGGGGGAGGGTGATAGGGTTAGTCAGGAACTAGCTAAGCAGGACCTTCTACGCGAGACTAGCGAGCGTTACGAAGGCCAAGTAGTTAGAGCTAGGCTTAGAAAGATAGGCAACGAAGCAGTCAATTCTGATGCAGACGTGCGCCGATAGGTTTCTAGGCGTGGCTCGGACAAATACATTGCAAAAATCAAACATCCGAATGGACGCACCCTGGAATCGACTCGGGAGATCTGCGAGGGGTTTCGAGAACATTTCGAGGAGCGTTTTACGCAGCAGCCCGATCTTCCGGTCCTTGAGTTTAGCGACTATTTGGCCGACTCTCCCCGCCTCGGGGCGGCTAGAGCGGCTAGTTGCGAGGGCCGGGTGACGGAGCAGGAGGTCTTTACTGCGCTGAAGCAGGTCAGCTGTGACAGATCGCCAGGACTTGATGGTCTGCCATACGAACTGTACTTGAGGCTGTCGCCCATGTGTCTGCCTCTTCTGACGGATATGTTCAACCATTGGTTTGCTCAGGGACCCATCCCAGGGCAGGTGACCAAGGGAGTGATCACATTGCTGAAGAAAGGTGACGGGCATGGAGGGGAAGAGTTAGACGACTACAGGCCCATAACTCTGCTAAACACAGAGTTGAAGATTTTGGCCAAGGTCCTGTCGAATCGGCTGCAGGTTGTTATCGACGAGTTGGTTGAACCGGAACAGAACTACGCTGTGAAGGGGAGATCGATTCAGAACAACTTGCACCTGATCCGCATGATCCTAGAGGGGGGAATAGATGACGACACGGAAGCCGCGCTGATAAACTTAGATCAGTCCAAAGCTTTCGATAGGGTCGACCATCGTTTCCTGGCATCTGTCTTAGAGGCCGCCGGTTTTAAACCGGACTTTTGCAAGTGGATCTCCATAATGTATCGACAGCCCATGGCTGTCGTGCAAGTCAACGGAAAGCGCTCGAAACCCTTTGTTATCTCTCGGTCGGTTCGTCAGGGTTGTCCGCTGTCGCCCCTGCTTTATGTCCTGGCTTTGGAGCCTCTTCTCCGCAAGCTGAGACATGGGGAGGCAAATTCGACCCTGCGCGGAATGGCTCTGCCTGGCGGCTCAGCTGCCAAGGTATCCGCGTTCGCCGATGATGTCACGATCTTCGTGTCGGGCTTCAGAGACATTGAGGTCGTGTCGGAGGCACTCACACAGTACGAAAGAATCACAGGGGCCAAGATAAACCGCAACAAGTCGGTAGGACTGCGGTTGGGCGCATGGAGTGGCAACGCAAACCTCCCTGCGCCCTTCAGCTGGACAGATGGCCCGGTCCGGATCCTCGGCGTGTGGTTCGGACCGGGTCTCCAGCTTGACAAGAATTGGTTGGAGGTACGGTCAAAGGTGGAGGCTGCAGTCAATTCGTGGCTTCCTAGGAAACTTTCCTTAAAGGGTAGAGCTGAGGCGTGCGCCACTTACGTCTTTCCTCTCATCCTTTACCGACTGGCCGTACTTCCCCTGCCTGCACAACACCTAAAAGCTCTTGTCGAACTCTTGTCCTCGCTCCTTTGGGACAGATGAAGACACTGGGTGAGCAGACAGACGTCCGTGTGAGGGAGGCTTGGGAATGCCGGACTTGAAGTGTCATCGAGATGCTGAGAGGCTGGCCTTCCTGAGCCACTATATGCAGGATGACCAACCGTGGCACCCCGTGGTTACTGCCGCCTTCCCCGACCACGTTCTCGACCCTTCCATCGAGAGCCGTCGCAGGCCGCGGGGAGAATCTGCCTACATGAAAGAGTGCCGAGTCGCGCTAAAACGACTACCAAGGTCCAGTGACCTTGTGACTGCTACCCGTAGGGAACCCCACAGGGATCTAGTGAAGGGGGCCGCTGACGACCCGCTATGCGCGCGTTTGGGGTGGCAGCAGAGTGAGATCCGCTCCGCGTGGAGCTGGGCGCTAGGTTCGAGTCATCTGAACAATTCGGAGTTCTCTCTGACCTGGCGATTGGCCCGAAATGCACTTCCACTAAACAACGTACAATGCAGTTCTGGGTTTTTGGAGTCGCCTGATTGTCCCCGTTGTGGGACAACGGCCGTAGAAACTACGGATCACGCTTTCTTCGATTGCCGCGAACTCCGCCAGTACTGGTCGTATGTCAGCAGAGTGACGGCTCGCATCGATCCTGAGCATCCTCGCCCAATTACTGTATCCAATGTTGTGGACAACGTGAGGCCGCCGTGGGACCGGGAAAGACAAATGGTCTACGTTACGATCCTGGCCGTGGCGAGAATGGTGATTTGGACGTCGCGTCTGCAAGGTTGCCGGGGGGTGTTGTCTTTTTCTGATCAAGATCTGATCGCGTTCTTTAAACACCAACTACGGGTGAAGATCAGATGTGATAGAAGAAGCCTGCATCGCGCGGCATTTGACAGAAGATGGATACATGTGGCAAGTCTGTGTGTACGAAGAGGAGCCAAATTTGAATACGTGTTCCCCGCCTAGGTGTGGAACGCGCAGTTCTGTGAAGTTAAATTAAACAAGTAGTCTCTCAGCTAGCTGAGTGTGTGTTCCATCCCTCCCCGATTAGGAAGCCTCCAAGATCCCCATCCCCTCTTACCTGCAATTTTTGTTTTCACCCCTTCCTCTAAATTTTACCCATCTTGGAGAAAAAGAAATACAAACTAGCCTCCATCCCTTACCCACAAAAATTTTCTTTTCTCCATTCACCCCCATCTAGAGGGCATCCCCACCTAGAGACTGACCCGCAGAAGCGAGGTTCCTTTTACAAACCTAGTGGAACGGGCAGTCTATCAACTAGACGGGGTTGGGAGGGTCCTACTAATCACTTTTTGTTTTTTCTTCCCCCGCCCTCGACACAAATGAATTATTGTTACCATTTTATTGTTATCTTTTTTGTTTTTACACGTCAATAAAAAATGTTTTAAAAATTGGGAGTTACTAGGACGTCCCCCAATATGAAAGGGTGAATGCGGTATTATGGTGAAAGAAGACACTAGCTGGGAGAAACTTTTGACTTTGTTTTAGTTCTGGAGTGACAAGGATGACCAACGACCCCCAAAATCCCCCCTTTTGAGTTGGCCATGTGCCTAAGTTTTTTGTTCAACGTTAATTTTGAATGTATTTTTTAACATGTATAAAAGATTTAATATCTCAAAGTGTAGTATCTGTTCCGGCAGATACTGCAAGCTATGACTAGCTAGGACTAGCTATGACTAGCAAAGACCAGATGTGGGGGCAACCCCACATGCCTGACCTTTAACCAGCTCCCATTTCCCACCTCTCGGGAGCTGGTCCCCCTTTGTCCCTTCCCCCTCCCTTCACTCCTCACATTAAAAATTAGCCTTGTGCCTAATTTGCTCGGTGGGGGAGCAAATAAATACCATCTTCTTGGCCTTCGAGCCGGGATCAAAGTGTAGTATCTGTTCCGGCAGATACTGCAAGCTATGACTAGCAAAGACCAGCTATGACTAGCAAAGACCAGATGTGGGGGCAACCCCAAATGCCTGACCTTTAACCAGCTTCCATTTCCCACCTCTCGGGAGCTGGTCCCCTTTTTCCATTCCCCCTCCCTTCACTCCTCACATTAAAAATCGGCCTTGTGCCTAATTTGCTCGGTGGGGGAGCAAATAAATACCATCTTCTTGGCCTTCGGGGCAAGATCACAGTGTAGTATCTGTTCCGGCAGATACTGCAAGCAAAGACCATATGTGGGGGTAACCCCACATATCAGACCTTGGTCAATGTAGGGGAAACCCTTCATACCAATTGTCACTATCCAGCTCCCCTACTCCCCAGGGAGTTGGTCCCCATTTCCCCTTCACTCCTCACTTTAAAAATCGGCCTTGTGCCTAATTTGCTCGGTGGGGGAGCAAATAAATACCATCTCTTCCGGCAGATGCTGCAAGCTATGACTAGCAAATACCAGATGTGGGGGCAACCCCACATGCCTGACCATTAACCAGCTCCCATTTCCCCCCTCTCGGGAGCTGGTCCCCTTTTTCCCTTCCCCCTCCCTTCACTCCTCACATTAAAAATCGGCCTTGTGCCTAATTTGCTCGGTGGGGGAGCAAATAAATACCACCTGTTCTTCAGATGCTGTCTTCCATTTCTTGTTCTCTTTTGGTGGAGGAGAAATCCTTCACGACTGAGACAATTTTTATTTTTGTACCTTTTCTCCACGTTAAAAAACGACCCTGGTGTCTAACTCTGTCCCGTGGGGAGGCACTGTAAATACGTTTAATTATTTCAACCCTGGCAAATCGAATTCCAGTCAAATATGGGACCAAATAACATTTCTGTGAAATGCGCTCTTTAATAATTTAAACTTGCATAACCTATTATTTAATAGCAGCATGGACGACAATAATTTATTGTTACGAATATCCTAAAGAACATTGGAATGATTATTAATGTTTTTCCATAATTAAATTATATGTCAGTCGAACGCTTACTCCAAAAGGGGAGATAATCAAAACGGAAATACATTTCAATGAAATGCGCTGGTTACTAATTTACAATCGCGTTTGGTTTTGTTGTTTTTTTTTTTTGTTTTACGGCATGTCAACCCTTTTCAGGTAGTTTAATGCCGAATACAGTTATTTTGGAAAAAGTATTCATGTTGAATCCAGTTATTTCGTATAAGGTTTTTATTCTTCAACCTCTTTGTATTCTGAAGCACAAGTTTCTAGTGTTTGGTTGTGTTTGGTTGTTTTATAGTGGTTTTAATCGTTTTTATTCCCTGCCCTGCAGAACATGGTTGAGTTTGCTAATGGTAGAGGGGAAAGGATTACAGTATTAATGCGTGGTACAGTTTTAAGTTTAATAAAATCAAGTCAGGAAGTGGGGGGGGAGATAGAAAGAGAAATGGGAAGAAGGGAAAAAGGAAGGAAAAGTGCGTTTTTGTTTTTGTTTTTAGTTTTGCAGAACATTATTAAGTTTTGCAAAAGAAAGTAGAAAAACAAAAAAAAATCATTGTTAGGTGCATTTCGCCCAACGAAGCCAATATCTTCAGACAACCTTATTTGGTAGCATCAGTTTAAAATCACGTAATCCCTGTCAAAAATTAAAAAGACAAAAGCCAAGTCATGTTTTCCTTTAGGGGCAAGTCGTAACAATTCATTGTTTATATAATCTTAGGAGGGGCGTGCGATAAGTAATGCCCCTGACCCACTTCCTATAGCAGTAGAGCATCGAAACTTTGCACAGTTATAAGTCTTTATATACACAGGAACAACCCAGAGTTATGCATTTCTCCCATCGTTTGATGCAGCTCTGGAGACCGTTTTGTAGAACACTCCAGGTTGGTCTTTCAACCACGATGTGACTTCAGTGGCTGCATCATCTGGAAAACGCTTTCCTTTCAAAAACAACTTCATATCTGGGAAGAGGTGAAAGTCAGAGGGTGCAAGGTCAGGAGAGTAGGGAGGGTGCCAGCGTTTTACAAGGTCATATGATGGGACATTATCACAATAAGTTTCTTTCATTTCATCAAAAGTCTCCTGTGGTGTGCGTTCTTTCAAATAAAAAAAAACCGGATCACTGCTCGACATTCAACAGGTTCCGTTTCACAACTTACTCAGTTCAAACACCTGTGAAACAGAAACCACAATTAGTTCAGAGCTGTAATTTGCTACATAATCCGTAGAGATATAAATCATAGCACATGCAAAATTTCAGCTAGATCAGCCAACTGGAAGTGTGTTAGTGGCATCACTTATTGCACGCCCCTCGTAAGTGAAGATTTTTAGACAGATCCAACCTAATCGAGGTAGTGCGAAAGAATGGTAAAACCATAACAAGCTATGCTGTAATAGCGCGGACTCCAATTGATTTGCTGTTATAAATATTCAAAAGACGTCGCCATTATTAAGCATTCTTCGATGATTTATTTATTTGTGTCAGTGACATGATAACTACAAAAGGGACAGATAATCGAAGAATAATTACCCGGCTTGCCCAAAGCTAAACGAAGACCGGAAAACAAATAATTATCTTTGAAACGATATTAAATAATCATTTGAGATGAAAATACTTTCAGTAAAAACGGAAGTAAATCTAATGTACGGAGAAAAAGGGTCTCGT
>NC_136519.1:85618773-85646273 GCF_053919585.1 Euprymna scolopes | reverse complement strand
ATATATTTTTTTTTACACAGTGATCACCACTTATAAAGGCCCGGAAGCCACTTAGGGGTAAGGGTTATTGCAAGTACATTACGTTAGTTTGGAGATTTGATGAAGTGTTTACTTAAGGGGACGGTTCATTAGGAATTTGTTAACGTTGGACTTGAACACATCCAAGTTGTAGTCCGGTGGGAAGCAGGCAGACGGAACAGAGTTCCACAGGCGTGCAGTTCTAAGAAAGAAGCTTTGTTCATGGAATCTACGTTTTATATTAAGGCACAGATAAAGAGTGGGGGAAAATTTTTCACAGTTGATTCAGCTAGACGGGTTTTTTTTCGTGAAAGATTGGCGAGGGGGGACCAGAGATTGGAGTACAGACGAGCACCTGCCATGATAATAACGATAAAACAAGGATAGGCTCGCAACGTCTCTTCTGTGGGAGAGAGGTTGCAGGGTAGAGAAAAGGGCATCTCCCACTAAGCCACGAAGTCTATTTTGTACTCTGCCAAGGCAGGATCGGCTGTTTTTAGCAGCTCATTCCCAGATATGGCAACAGTATTCCATCCTTGGACGTACTTGGCTTTTATATAGATAGAGAATTGCATCAGTAGTGAGATATCTTCTGGAGCGATAGAAGGATCCCACCATCTTTCTAGCGACCTTAGCAACAGACTTGATGTACGTGTTGCATTTCAGATCAGGAGTAAAGGTCAAACCCAGAAGCTTGTCAAAACACAGGGCCTCAGCCAGACGAGAGCCATCCATCACAATTAATGCCAGCTGGGGATCAGAGCGTTGATGATGTAAGGATATGTTTTGGGTTTTTGATGCATTAAAGGTAACCAGCCACGTTGTCCCCCACTGAACCACGCGCTCGAGGTCAGAGGAGAGAGAATCAGAGAGAAATTTGTCATTTACAGCCTTTGATGTGTTGCCGTAGATGGTCGTATCATCAGCATAGATGTCAACGAATGATTTAAGTGTGTGTTTAGGGAGGTCATTGATGTAGATCAGGAAGAGAGTTGGGCCCAGGATTGACCCCTGAGGGACTCCAGCATTTATATTGCAGGCCTCCGATTTTTGTCTATCTACCACTACTCTTATGAGCCTATCGGAGAGAAATGATTTAATGATTGAGAAAACATTTCCAGTTATACCGTAGCGGGAAATCTTGTGAAGTATACCCTTATGCAATACTTTGTCGAAGGCCTTTGATATGTCAAGAGCAATTGCCCTAGAAAGGAAGCCTTTGTCAAGAGATTCACTAATCCTTTGGGATATAACCGTCAGCACATCTGCGGTAGATCTTGCAGAGCGGAAACCATATTGTGTGTCACCAAGAAGGTTATTCCTGCTGAGGTGGTTGACTATTTCTCTATCTATATTGCTGCATACTTTAGTTTCTGTATACTGCTAATTCTATGCAGTAAATCTAATATACCAAGCGTTGCAAGCACGTTTATATCAATAGTTTCCTGAAGACTGTAAAAATCGCGTTAGGTTGTTATTCGTTATCTCTACAAGCACAAATAATTATTTGTTTTTTATATCATTCCACCTACGCTAGCATCAGGGAAAATGTGAAAGATATCATTTACACGCATGCGCAAAAATTCACGCTGACATTTTATCATTTCTTTACATGGTTTTAATTATTATTATTTTTTTTTTTACGAAACACATATAGTCACGGTCGAGAATAGGTTGCGTTATTTAACATCTTATTGTTTCGTATTTTCAGTTCCTCACAGATAATTATGTGTACAATTCCTACACTAACATTAAACTGTGCCATTATTCTTTCTTTAGATATACGCCGGTCCTTATTCATGAATTTCCTTATTTGACCAATCAACTCTGGTGTTCTTAATTTCTTGCTTCTCCAACACCTCTAATAGTCTTATTCAGACTCCCTGTTATCCTTTGAATATCTTATACCACTTAAAAACATGCAAGATTCTTGCCAGTGACGTCCAGAAATCAATAAGTTTTGATCAACGTGGGGGAAATCCCTTCACATCAGACAATTGCTATTCATTTGGACACTCCCTTTTTTATGGGGAGCTAGTTTACCCCAACATCTTGGGGAAACAAACAAATATGCAGAAAGCTTCAACTATATCCGATGGCGAGGCTCCAGTTTTCGGGCTTTGGGGAGTGTGGAACCACCCTTTAATTGCCATTGCTTCCAGGTCCACTCTGACCCGGAGTGATAGTACCTGTTAGGCCCCTAACTATGGATTAAATAGAGACCGACTTGAAAACAACAAATATTAAAACAATGTTTCTCCAAAATCTTTGGATTCGGCATTAAATAATCTGGAAAGGGTTGATATGCCGTAAAACAAAAACTACCAACCAAAAAAAAACACGCAAAAAACACCCCAAAACATGCAAGATGGTTCAAAAACAGTCTAAACCGTTCAATACGTTTCTTTGTCATGTTTTAACAAGTTTAAACCCGTATTTAATTGCATATAGTTCTTCTAAAGAGTTTTCATATCTAGGTCGGATTTTTGAAAATCACTAACCGTTACAATCAGGCTTTACTAGTATGTATTTTAATTCCTGATCTTCTGTTCATTTGAATTTAGAATCATCAAACAATTGGCAGTCATCTCATAAGAAGTATAAAAATGATATACTGAATTTTCAAGCGTCCCCAATTTTAAATATCCGTACAAAAATGTCTGGAAACTTATTGAAAGCACCTCGTATTTTAAAATAGTCATCATCTGAAACTGAACAGGTTCAACGTCTGCAGTGATCTAACAAGCTTCTATCTAAAGAACATTATCCTCTAATCGCCGTTGTACTTTATAAGTGCTGACTTCACGATAATGTTATGTGTGTATGTGAGAATTATTCTTTCGTTTATTGGTTCATGGAAGAAAGCTCGCGCTTTTCTCTGTTATACATCGCAATATTTATATTCCAGTCGAGTCTAAAAGCCCAGTAAGACGATTATCACTGACGGATGACATGAAGGTCAGTCGCAGTTAAAAACCCAATCTACAATGTAATGGTTTTGAATCAGATCGCAGACGGACATCATGAATATTCTCTGCTCGATTCTGGACTCCTCACATCGCAGACCGTTCCTCTGAGATTTTTCCAGTACATGTAATTATCGTCTGTTTCTCTCTCTCCCTCTCTCTCTCTCTCTCTCGCCCTCTTTTTACTGTATTTCGCTCTCTCACACACACACACATACACACACACACACACTCGTTTTCTCTTTCGCTCTTTCTCTCGCTCACCCTCGCTCTCTTTCTTGCACTTCGCGCCTATCTTCTCCCTCTAACCTGGTTTAACCTATTTCGTTCACACTTTCACACTCTTCCTTTCTATACTTCTCTCTTTCTCTCTCTCCCTCTCTCTCTCTCTATTCCTCTCTGTCTACCTTTCTCTCCCTCTCTCTTCTCCGCTCTCTCTCTCCTCCATCTCTCTCTCGCTCGCCTTCTTTCTCCACCCCCTCTCTCTCTCTCGTTTTCTCTCTCTTCCTTTGTCTCTCCCTCTCTCTCACTTTCTCTCCCGTTTCTCTCTCTCTTCCTCTCTCTCTATCCCTCTCTGTCTATCTCTCCCCCTCTCCCTCTCTCTCCTCCTCTCCCTCTCTCCCCTCTCCTTCTCCCCCTCCTTCTCCCTCGCCTTCTATCTTCCTCTCTCTCTCTCGTTTTCTCTCTCTTCCTCTCTCTCTCTTTCTCTCTCTTCGGTATTGATGAATTCTGAAGCTGGCTATGAATAGAAACTTCCTTTCTATACTTCTCTCTTTCTCTCTCTCTATTCCTCTCTGTCTACCTTTCTCTTCCTCTCTCTTCTCCTCTCTCTGTCTTTCTCCATCTCTCTCCCTCGCCTTCTTTCTCCCTCTCTCTCTCTCGTTTCTTTCTCTTCCTTTCTCTCTCCCTCTCTCTCACTTTCTCTTCCGTTTCTCTCTCTCTTCCTCTCTCTCTATCCCTCTCTGTCTATCTCTCTCCCCTTCGCCCTCTCTCTCCTCCTCTCACTCTCTCTCCCCCCTCTCCTTCTCCCCCTCTCTCTCCCTCGCCTTCTATCTTCCTCTCTCTCTCGTTTTCTGTCTCTTCCGCTCTTTCTCTCTCTCCCTCTCTCTCTATTCCTCTCTGTCTGACCTCCCCTCCCTCTCTCTTATCCTCTCTCTCCTTCTCCATCTCTCTCCCTCGCTTTCTTTCTCCCCCCTCTCTCTCGTTTTATCTCTCTTCCTTTCTCTCTCCCTCTCTCTCACTTTCTCTTCCGTTTCTCTCTCTATCCCTCTCTCTCTATCCCTCTTTGTCTATCTCTCCCCCTCTCCCTCTCACTCCTCCTCTCACTCTCTCTCCCCTCTCATTCTCCCACTCTCTCTCTCCCTCGCCTTCTACCTTCCTCTCTCTCTCTCGTTTTCTCTCTCTTCCTCTCTTTCTCTCTCTCCCTTTCTCTCTCTATTCCTCTTTGTCTGCCTTCCTGTCCCTCTCTCTTCTCCTCTCTCTCCTTCTCCATCTCTCTCCCTCGCCTCCTTTCTCCCCATCTCTCTCTCGTTTTATCTCTCTTCCTTTCTCTCTCCCTCTCTCTCACTTTCTCTCCCGTTTCTCTCTCTCTTCCTCTCTATCTACCCCTCTCTGTCTATCTCTCCCCTCTCCCACCTCTCTCTCCCCTCTCCTTCTCCCCCTCGCTCTCTCCCTCGCCTTCTATGATCCTCTCTCTCTCTCTCTCGTTTTCTCTCTCTTCCTCTCTCTCTCTCTTTCTCTCTCTTCGGTATTGATGAATTCTGAAGCTGGCTATGAATAGAAACTTCCTTTCTATACTTCTCTCTTTCTCTCTTTCCCCCCCCCCTCTCTCTCTCTATTCCTCTCTGTCTATGTTTCTCTCCCTCTTTCTTCTTCTCTTTCTCTTCTTCTCCATCTCTCTCTCCCTCGCCTTCTTTCTCCCCCTCTCTCTCTCTCTCTCTTGTTTTATCTTTCTTCCTTTCTCTCCCCCCTCTCTCACTTTCTCTCCCGTTTCTCTCTCTCTCTTCCTCTCTCTCTATCCCTTTCTGTCTATCTCTCTCCCCTTCTCCCTCTCCCTTCTCCTCTCTCTCCACTCTCCTTCTCCCCTCTCTCTCTCTCCCTCGCCTTCTATATTCCTCTCTCTCTCTCGTTTTCTCTCTCTTCCTCTCTCTCTCTTTCTCTCTCTTCAGTATTGATGAATTCTGCAGCTGGCTATGAATAGAAACTATCATTGAGACATCAAAATCAGCGTTTCCTTTCATGTGGCATGTACATGTGATGAGTTACTAATGTGTAGGAAGGTTTTCGTTTTCTGAATAAAATTATTTGTTCTTAAAACTTCATTATGTACTATTGTACTTTCTTGTCATTTTACTAAGGTGGAAGCTCTCAAATATCCATTGGCCATTTTCTATGCGTTAACACTTGTTATCAATGTAATATAAGTAGATAGCTAACTGTTTCCTAAAAGTTCTTTATCTCTCAAACTGTACGTAAATAATGACATTTGGAACCGTAATAACGAACTGACTAGATAACTATGTTATAGGGTAACGTTCTACACGTTCACATGTACAGTTCGTCGCAAGAAAACAACCGATAAGGAGGAAATTCTTTTCACTATTTTAAACATTTTTGAAACAGACATTTATTTACATTTACTTTAAATAATAACGCCTTGTCTCTTGTTTAAATGTCTTATAGTACTTGTATATGCTTAACAATACTCTCCTGTGTCGAACACGTCATAATCTGTCCTTGTTCAACAAGGATTAGCATGCGTCTTTTCCTGTCGCTCTCGGGCCACCTGTGTAACACGTCCATCTCTCTGTCTTCTCTCTAACGGGGTCATCAGTTTGCGTATACATCTAGTTTTCTTTACTCCTTCCTAGCTCTGGCGGCACTTCGCACACAGCTCGGTATATTAAATAGTTGTGTGCATATATCTTGTGTATATATATTTCAGAGTTTTTGTCTCGTGTGTGCATATATGGCAGAGTATATATTATATAGTGGTGCGCATATATATCGAAGATGTGTATATTGCTGTTGACAAATAAAAGGATACGTCATTTTAACTAGGAGGGATATATTTATAAGATAGGCTGAGACATCACGGCGACTGTGATGAGAATTCTTTTATCATATTATAATACGGAGCTGAGAGTCATTACTAAATAATAATAAGAGGAGTGACAGTTCTTTTAAGATGATAGCAAAAACTCATTTATCTTTCAATGGTAATGACGACACGAAGAAAAATGCTTTACAAAATCGATGGTGATTCTTTATTCATCCAGTCGGCTGAGTGATGAATCAGAAATTCAAGCTTGTACGGCTACATGGTCTCCTCTCCCCCCACTTCGCCTCCAAGAGCATCAGCTCCCAGGCTGACCGACTCTTTCCCCTCTTGTCATCATCGTCATCGTCATATGAACATCGATTGGCAGCGCACTTGTTCTATATCTGTACATGGCAAATGAAAACTTACCGGAAAAAAAACGTCTAATCCTTAACTGTGATTCGAATGGATATTATAATACTTAGTTCGCTGCATCTAACGCCTCCATATAGCCAGATAGGCCAACTAGTTTTAGCATTTCCGTGACTAAGGCTTATAGGCGCATAAAACTCATACCATAATACTAAGTTGGCTGCACATAATCACAGGAAAATGCATAAAAAAGTTTTTTTACGTAGGCATCACATTTATCAAGGTCAAGAGGCCGCTCGAGGATAAGTGTCAAAGAGTGTAGAGTAGAAATTGGACCATAAAGTAATCGTTAGTAATGGAAAATCGGTAAAATTATATGGAACAGCTAATCAAAAACTTGTTTGCGTTAGACTTGAATACAACCATACTGTAGTCAGCTGCAAAGCAGTAAAACGGAAAACAATTTTATAGGCGCGCAGTTCTATGGAATCTACGTTTAGGTTTAGGCACGGATAAAGAGTGGGGGTTATTATTGATAGTGTTTCCTGGTAGGCGGGTGTTTCTTGTGAAAGTTTGGCGAGGGGGCATAGATTGGAGCTCAGTCGAGCACTTGGCATGAAAATAATGATGAAGGAGAAACAAACTCGCAACATCTCTTATGTGAGAAAGAGGTTGCAGGGAAGAGAAAAGGATATCCCCCTACGAGGCTACGAAGTCTATTTTGAAATCTATCAAGGCAGGATAAGTCCCTCCTATTAGCTCCTGTCCAGATGTGGCAACAGTACGCCATACTTGGACGTGCCTGGCTCTTATACAGATAGAAGTTTAATGAAATCGACCAACTAGTTTCTAAGAAAACATTTAAAGTAAATATCCTGTTGTGGTAACCAATGCTTTTTAATCTCTTACTAGCATCAATGGGATACCATGTGACCATACCTAGCTAGAGAGAATTCAAGATGGAGGGAAGCCAAGGAGGAGGTTATCCACCAAAACCAATCGAAAGTACTCATGAAAATGAGAATGAAGTCGTAGACGAGAAAATAGGAGAGTGATGGAATTTTTGTTTTTTTAAATCTTTCAATATTCTCTACATATTTTTTCTAGTTTCTGTATAATGTAGCTTGCTCATGAATCGGTATCGTCGGTTTCAACCTGATAATAGTGAACCGCTTTAGGCCCCAATATCAAGCTTTTTTAAGCCGGTCTACCTCATCTGTTAATTACCGGAAATGGAAACATACAAGATATCGTGCAAATCTCGTTTTATTTAAACCTTTAAAAAAATACAAATTTCATTTAATTTTTTAAATATGAATTTATTTTTTTTTAAATTTCAAATTGAATTTTAATTTCAAAGTTTGGATTTTTTAATGTTTTTATTTAAATTTTAAATTTTATTTAAATTTAATTTTTATCTAGATTTTTATTTTATTTTAAACTTGTCTAATCTGACGGCTTATTTTTTTTTTAGAAAAAAATCGAGGAGTATATCTAAAATTTATATAAGATTGGTTTCTTCAGACTATTTAAACAAATGTATATTGACGTGTATTAGATTAGTTGATTGGAATGGAATATAGTACATATAAAAAGAAGTAAGGTGGAGCGAGCTAGGTTTTATGGTATCCGTTAGATACACGGTCAGGGATTTTTATTCATCAGTCACCACAGTACTAGCAGTATCAGAATTTTTGTAGGAATTTTTGACACCCCTAACACGAAACTGCGAATACAATATAAAAATCTCGTAATTTCTCTGTTAAAGGTGGGTTATTTATTTTCTTTGTGGATTATACTTCCAAAATGAACTATTACAGTTGTTTTAAAAGTAATAGAAATATATTTTTTTTAAAAACAGTAATGAATTTTCCGAACTCAATATTTTTCAATTTTTAAACTTTAAAAATCTATCAAAATTTTTCTATTGATTCTTTTTTTACGATATTTTCAGAGTAAATGTGAAATTTTATGTTCTTACCAATAAATCGAATATAATATTTTAGATAAACGTTTTTTTTAAAATTCACGCCCCCCCCATTTTAAGTGTCTATTAAAAAGTAACTAATTAATTTAGTCACCGAAAAGTAAATAATTAATTTACTCACAAATTGAAGAGAAAAGGTCAATAAATAATATATTCAAATTTAAAAAAAAAACATAATGTTGTTTTAGAATTTTACCTTTAAAGTTTGAAGTTTAAAACCTTTTTTTTAAACCACGTTATTTGTTTTTTCTTTTTTTTTTTAATGGAACCTTGGTCCTTGCTCCTTTAATTGAAAAAAAAATAGGGCTTGAATTAAATTTTTCGAGGAGTTATAAGCTTGGAAAGACAGGGGGTCGAATAATTTACGCCTCCCATTTTGAAATGTCCAATAATAATTAATTTAGACACCGAAAAGTAAATAATTATTTACTCACAAATTGAAGAGAAAAGGTCAATACATATTATATTAAAATTTAAAACAAAAAAATGTACTGTTTTTTTTTTAGAAATTTACCTGTAAAGTCCGAAGTTTAAAACGTTTTTTTAAAAAAAACACGTTTTTTTTAATGAAACCTTGGTCCTTGCTCCTTTAATTGAAAAAAAAAATAGGGCTTGAATTAAATTTTTCGAGGAGTTATAAGCTTCGAAAGACAGGGGGTCGAATAATTCACGCCTCTCATTTTGAAATGTCCAATAATAATTAATTTAGACACCGAAAAGTAAATAATTATTTACTCACAAATTGAAGAGAAAAGGTCAATACATATTATATTCAAATTTAAAACAAAAAAATGTACTGTTTTTTTTTAGAAATTTACCTGTAAAGTCCGAAGTTTAAAACGTTTTTAAAAAAAAACACGTTTTTTTTTTTAATGAAACCTTGGTCCTTGCTCCTTTAATTGAAAAAAAAAGTAGGGCTTGAATTGCATTTTTCGAGGAGTTATAAGCTTGGAAAGATGGGGTGGAATTATTCACTATTTTCACGAAATTTCTGACACCGCTACCACAGTAGTACATGTACTTTGACGAATCTCTATTAAATTATTAATAATTAAGTAATTATGTATGACCCTCTGTTATAATAAAGTGCAGCGAAGTAAGTATTATGGTACTCGTCCGATGCACTATTACAGATTAATAAAGATTATTTAAAACAATATTTACAATTATTATCGATGTTTTCTCAGAAACTAGCTGGTCGATCTTTTTTAGTATAAGGCGCAACAAAATTAAGTATTATTGTATTCGCTCATTTCTTTTACATGGTAGTCACCACTTACCAAGGCTCGGAAGCCACTCCGGGATAAGGATTATTGCGTTTACAGTAATCAATGGGATAATATCGTATTAATCGTTAGTAATGGAGATTTGATAAAGTGTCTTACTTAAGGGGGCGGTTTCTCAGGAATTTGTTTATGTTGGACTTGAAGACATCCAAGTTGTAGTCAGGTGGGAAAAAGGCAAACGGAAGAGAGTTCCACAGGCGTACACTTCTAAGAAAGAAGCTTTGTTCATGGAATCTACCTTTTGATTTAGGCACTGATAAAGAATGAGGGAAATTATTAACAGTGGTTTCAGCTAGACAGGTGTTTCTCGCGAAAGATTGGCGAGTGGGGACCAGAGATCGGAGTTCAGACGAGCACAAGCCTGGAAATAACGATAAAACAAAGACCAGCAGCAACGTCTCTTCTGTGGGGGGGGGTTGCAGGGGAGAGAAAGGAGCATCCACACAAAGCCACGAAGTTTATTTTGTACTCTGTAAAGTCAGGAAATGCTGTTTTTAGCAACTCCTTGGACCTACTTGGCTTTTATACAGATAGAGAATTGCATCAGCAGTGAGATATCTTCTGGAGCGGTAGAAGGACCCCACCATTTTTCCAGCGACCTTGGCAACAGATTTGATGATCCTGTTCCATTTCGATGCATAGTAAGGAATTAGTAACTTAAATACCACCTTTATTTTAGAAATGTTCCCGAAAACTAATAAACCGATAGAGCTGCATGAGATTTTTAGGTGCGGCGTACTAAATATTATGGTATCCGTTCTAAACACAGTTAGCAATTAATGGTTTCAGTGTTTCATGCAAAATATAAACACAGATTAAACAGTGTGCAACCATTAATCTATATATCTACAAAAGTGAAATTGTCTGTGTGTATGTTTGTGTGCGTACATTTTTATAGCAAATTACTCTGTCAATTTTCAGTCTATAGACTCGAGATATGACATAAAGGTATTAAGATTAAGGAAAATATTTTTAATAGGTTTTCGGCTAGAAATGTTGTTGTTAAGAAGTCAACGTTCAAGGATTTCACTTTTGAAAATTCTACCAAACTCCTCCGCCAATTTTGGGTCTAAATACTTTTAATTGTAATAGGTTACTCGGATATGAGTCAAACATTTTAATTTGATTTGAGCCCCAAACAATAAATGCAAAGAGGGCAAAATTGGGATTTTTTTTTTTTAAATTGATCTCAGGGTTTTCTACCACATTACTCAGCCAATTTCTGGTCTAAACATATGAAATTTTACATAAAGGCTATTCAGATATAGAGCAAAGATTATTAAGCAGTGTGAGTCGAGAATTTGAGTTGCGAAAAGGTCAAAGTTTTAACGATTTGACCTTTGCGGTCTCTAGCAGAGTACTCAGCCAATTTTTGGTCTAAAGTTCCGAATTTTAACAAAACGGATATTCAGACAGGCGGCAAGCCTTGTAATTCATTTGGGGGCAAAAATTCCATTGCCAAAACGTAAAAGATTAAAGAGTTGACCTTTGACGAATTTACTAAAGTCCAATTATGGGTGTAATCACTTGAAGTTTTAGATGTAGGTTACCTGGACACGAGGCAAACTTTGTGTGTGTGTGTGTGCGTGTGTGTGCGTGTATGTGTGTAGAAATTATAAAATATATATGACAATTACACAGAATATTCCGCGTTAAATCCACGCTATGATTCATCAGGCTTAAGCGAGGATTTGTGGTTGTTTCGCATTTTTTTATACGCACATCCTATTTAGTTTTTTATTTAGCCAATAAAATTCCTAGTTCCAACCGCACCCTTCCTAATCAGCCAATGAGCAGGAACTTACGCTTATACCTATTTTAAAACTAAGTGTATTTAAATGTGTGTTTTTTTAATATCATTAACTCAAAGAAAGCGGACGTTCGCCGGTAGTCGAATGGAAAATACTAAGACAAGCAAACACATGTAGAGACCTAGACGATCCATGTAGATTATGCATGTCCACATGAAAAATATTACTCTACGATAGCAATAAAAATAATTAAAATTTACAATAGCAATAGAAAATAAATAAATAAAATAAACATACATTTATCATCACCTAGTTTTGAAATAGGTCAAAACACAAGATATCTACGCTTCCCGCTGAAATAACACACACAAAGGAAGGGATGAATCGGAGGTCAACTGGGCCTTTGTCCTTTAAGTGCCTTATCATTGGCTGATTAAGAAAGGCGTGGTGGAAACTAGAAAACTGATTGGCTAACTAAAAAACTCAATAGAATGTGCGTATATAAAAACGTGAGACAACCACAACTCCTCGCATAAGCCTGACGAATCCTAGCGTGGATTAAACGCGAAATATAATGTGTAGCTAAATTGCCATATATATTTTATACCTTACCGCCTAGTATATATATATATATATATATATATATATATATATATATATATATATATATACTAGCAAACGTATCCGTCGTTGATTGGGTTCAAAAACAGCCTACAGAAAATGGACTCTGATTTATGAAAGTATGATAGGTAATGAAAAGGAAGGGTTGTAAATTTGGGTTGAATTTGGGAGTATCAAAACTAAAGCCAAATATGATGAAAATAAAAATAAAATACATAAACAGCATAATTTATTATACCATATCTGTTCACACTGAAACACTTATTACAATATTCTGTGGATCTATATTAAAAAAAAACTTGTTAAACTTTGTTACATATTTCCATTCTATAGGGGTCAAGTGCGAACGATCATCCCATCATTTTATTATACCAAATTTCTTCAAACTGAAACTTAATAATGAAAGTATACTTACGCAGATAGATATGAAAAGTCTTTATTAAAGCGTGTGCCTTTTTCCATTCTATGGAGGCCAGGCGCGAACGCAGACCCCACAATTTTATTATCCCATCCCTATTTAAGTTAAAACATACTTATCAAAGTAGTCTTATGTACATCTATATTAAAAACACTAGTAAACGTTTTTTTTTTTTGATTTATAAATCTTTTATTTCCATACTTTGTTGACCAGGCGCGAACGCAGACCCCACACTTTTAATGAACCACCGTTCTGCCGGATGAAACATACCCCTTCCTGTGTCTCGATACATCTTCTATCATTATATGTAAACAGTTTTTTTTAAAATAGTCAACCATATAGGAGCCTGTTCCTGACCAGACACACCCACACACACACCCACACACCCACACACATTCAGCTTTATTTTATATATATATATATATATATATATATATATATATATACATATATATATATATATATATAATAGGTTTAAATTAAAGTTAGTCAATCGAAAAAAGGGGATGCTATTTAAAAATATCGGCGGAAAAAGCTACCCCTTCCTGTAGAAAAGTGCGCAGTTGAAGGCGTAGGAATTAATTTTTTACTCATTTTTTTTTAATATTTGTCGTTCGAGGGGTCGTGCTACAGAACGATACCGATCTCGTGAAAATCCGTCGCCTGTGTCAAGAGATTTAGGTAGACATACATACATACATACATACATACATACATTAAAACAGACAGGTAAGATTTATATTATAGATGTGATATTATGTCTACTAATGCATATTCATCCCGTTAGAATGCATAAATTGGATACAATAAAACTTAGGTCGCTGCACCGAATCATAAACTTATTATACTGAATTTTCGGCAAAATATGTGTGCTAATCTTTAGAAATATTTTTACACACACACACACACACATACACACACACACACACACACATATATATATATATATATATATATATATATATATATATATATATGTTTTTGTGTGTGTGTGTGCACATAAAAGTGGGATCGTGACGTAGGGCCCGAGCAAACCTGGG
This sequence comes from Euprymna scolopes, assembly GCF_053919585.1. Classification (NCBI taxonomy): domain Eukaryota; kingdom Metazoa; phylum Mollusca; class Cephalopoda; order Sepiida; family Sepiolidae; genus Euprymna; species Euprymna scolopes. Next base: position 85,632,774 of record NC_136519.1, on the reverse strand, counting down.
TCGAACTGCTAGTTTTAAATAAAACGCTGAATCTATTGGTTATTTTGTAATGTATTACCGAGTTTAATTTTATTTCATGATGATAAGCACGATTATTCTGATGCTTGTGTGTAAGGTTTTATTTTTTATTATTTTTTTGTCTTCTTAGCAACATTTAATAGCGTAATATAATAACGTTCACTATTAATTGAATAGTAATAATTTAATTACCGATCGACGCCATTTTTGCTGCTAGTACTCTATACAGATTGAAAAGCGGAGAAGTTAATAGCTAGTAATATTTTATAACCGAATCCTTTTCAGGGTAATTGATTAAAACGTATTTTGCGAATCAGCCTAACAATAACGGCTTCGCGTTTTTTGATTGAACTATTGTGCGCAAGAAAAGCGACCAGTCAGGAAATAAAAATCGATCATCGCGAAAAATAAAAGAAAAGAATTGATTTTCACTGGTTTTCTTTCTTTTTTTTTCATTTTTTCATTTTGTTTTCTTGCAAATAAAAGGCATTGTGGCAAGCATTTTATTTTGTAATTATTTTCAGAGAAACGAAACATATTATACTCTTTGAACAATGACATTTAAATACAAAAAAAAAAAAAATGCAAACACGGAAATTGAATTCAACGGAGTGAAAGTCATGGCCGAATAAAGTTAATTTGAGATTGTATTTTAAAATCAATTTTCTGTGCGTATCAATTAATTAACCGCAATTGTTAATATTTAAAACCGACTTCAAAATCGATGACCCCCATTTAACAGATTTAATGTAACTTTGTTTTCTAAAATGTTCTATAATTTAAAAATATTTCTAAAGATTAGCACACATATTTTGCCGAAAATTCAGTATAATAAGTTTATGATTAGGTGCAGCGACCTAAGTTTTATTGTATCCAATTTATGCATTCTAACGGGATTAATATGCATTAGTCGACATGATATCACATCTATAATATAAATCTTACCTGTCTGTTTTAATGTATGTATGTATGCATGCATGTCTACCTAAATCTCTTGAAGCAGGCGACGGATTTTCACGAGATCGGTATCGTTCTGCAGCACGTCCCCTCGAACGACAAATATAAAAAACTGGATAAAAACATTAATTCCTTCGCCTTCAATTGCGCACTTTTCTACAGGAAGGGGTAGCTTTTTCCGCCGATATTTTCAAAAGTCATGCTCTCTTTTCGATTGACTAACCTTAATTTAAATCTTTTTCACTTCCGGTTTAGCGATAGACGAAACGGCAAAGCCGTCACGCTTTTTTGTGTCAGGTCTTTTTCCTCCTTCGCGGTACGGGTTCGAGCCTAGTTCCCAACTACCGCCTTTTTTCTACCCAACACACACATCAAAACACCCGGGCAACGCCGGGCACCCAGGCCAGTTTAAAGTCTATTCTAGCCAGATCCGTAGCGTTTAAGCAGTATTAGCCTGGCAAGTACCAGATGGGTGACAATTTGGAAATACTAGGCGCTGAATGTATGCTCCGCTTATTTTTAAATTGCTTTCACTAGTTTTGAACTAATAAACATGCAAATGGAATTGATACAGGGATCTCTCAGGAGAGTTTTGGTTTGAGATTGCGCAATTCTTGCAACAAAAATTTCACGTGCGGTCACCCTTCCTTGATTATATATAGTCTACCAAGTCTGAAGGGAGCCTATTTTAACACATTTACTCTAGAAGTTTTTTTCAACAACTACTGGGCCGATATATATATATATATATATATATATATATATATATATATATATATATATATTATTCTTTAATTGGAATTCGTTTTGAGATGAGCATTATATATATTAATTTATTTTTATTTCGGACTATTAGTATCATCTTTATTATTTGTTGTTTTTCATCTTTTATTGGTTTGTTTTATTCACAACGTTTCAAACCAATAAAAGATGAAAAACAACAACTAATAAAGAGGAGACTAGTAGTCCGAAATAAAAATAAATTAATATATATAATGCTCATCTCAAAACGAATTCCAATTAAGGAATAATATGTATACCAATCGGTACGGACCCGACTATGAAAGATCAGATAATAAATAAACGTGGATTTATAAGATCAAAGAATCCAACCTTGATCGCCCTTCGGGACCCGTGGCGCAGTTGATAGAGATGTTGAATCTCTACAGTTCAAGATGAATATTGTCTGAAGATAGCGGTTTCAATCCCACCCAAAGCGTGCCAGAGGTTTACTTGGCCAAAAAAATGTGGTGAGACGACAACAACTACGGATGGCAGTGATGGCTGAGAATGCACTTAGGAGATTCGAAGTTCCTATCCGTCGCGGTTACCACCTTACGAAGGCCAGAGGAATAGTTGGCCGAAACGTTGTGAATAAAACAAACCAATAAAAGATGAAAAACAACAGCTAATAAAGATCAGACTAATAGTCCGAAATAAAAATAAATTAATATACTGGGCCGATCTAGCTGAAATTTTGTAGTGACTTCTATTATAATAAGGTGCAGCTTACTAAGTATTATGGTATCCGTTCGGTTTACAAAGGAATAAATAGAGATTAATACGGATTAATCAACACAATACCACGTTTACAATATACGGCATAATCACGTTGACATAAGTGTTCTCGCCATATCACCGGAGTTAAGCAACAATGAACTTGGGCAGGACAAGATTGGTGACTATTAGGAAATACGTTTTAGCCACTGTTGCATAGCTGCAATGTTAACTCCCTGTGCTTGGTTTAAAACTACTATTACAGAATATGCTCTGAATAACTATAAAATTATCATGAAATATTTAAATTTGCGTTGTAAACGTCCCTAGATGCGGAGATACGTCTGTGGATGGGTGTAAAAATAGAATTTCTTACTCAATAGGTTCCACACTTTACTATCACGGAATATGCTTCGAAAGGCCATACTTTTTGTTACTAACCTCATCTGACTAGCTACAGTAACTGTTATGGTAAACTTCTTACTCTATAAGCTACTCTGCTTCCCTTTAGAATTCTTTTCCTGTCCAATCTTAAATGTTGTAGTCATATCAAATCTCTCTCTCTCTCTTTATCTACTTATCTATCTGTTTATCTATCTTTGTCTCTCTCTCTCTCTTTCTCTCTATCTCTCTTTCTCTTTGTCTGGATGGGTGCAAAATAGACTTTCTAACAGAATAGGGTCCACAAAATCTTCCAAGTTTCAGCCACTGTTACATCACCGCAATGTTGACTCTTTGTGATTGGGTACTCCTGTTTGGTGTATATTTTGAGTGAATGGGCCTATATGATACGGCGTGTATATTCTACAAGTGTGTATACAGTTATAAGCGTGTGTGTGTCACATACTACCATCTATAATGGCAGCAAATTCGTTTTCGAACACTGCCATTACTTGATATAGCACAAAAACAAGATAAACAGAAACACGAAAACAAATCAGTGATGAGCCACACGAAAGTAGCTTTTAACCCCTGCCAAACTCTGGCATTCTTTGGCACACATTGTGCGGACTTGTGCGCCACTATCAGCATCTTCTTGATGGTTATTTCTATGTATAATCTAATACCGCTTCAAACCACCTGCTGTTTTGTACATCCGCCAGCAGTTGTCACAGGTTATATCTGGCAATACAAGACTGCTTGTGGCCCACTGCGCTGATGAGTAGTTTGGTGGCTTATCAGCATAAACTTCCGCACACCTCACACTCCAGACCAATTTGTCGTCCCCGCCCATCTACTGCTCATTTCACCCCCCCTTTCAAGATATAACGTTTCAGCCGCTCATACTAGGTTCGGTCTGCCTCAAATTTGCCCACACCTCACCGCAAGCTCCTTCTCTACTTTCCGCGATCCAAGGCAAGACTCTCCCAGGTTGTTTCATCTACCTCACATTTTTTAAGGTGAATCTTAAACAATCTTTGAATCTCATTTTAGGGTTTGGAGCCAGACGTCTTCCCTCGGCGAGCTCGCCATAAAGTAGTTGTTTGGGAAATCGACTGTCTAACATCCTCACCACATGTCCACTCCATCTCAATCGATATTTGACAATGGGAGCTTCAATGCTGAGACATTGGGTCCGTCCGAGCACTTCCACATCACTGACATATATTTGCCAACCCACACCTAAGATTCGCCGTAGGCACATCTGGTGAAACCGCTCGAGACGTCTCAAATGCTTCTTGTATGTTGTCCAAGTTTCACAAGCATAGAGAAAAACAGAGAGAACGCATTCGGCATAAACCTTAATCTTTGTTGGCAGCGATATCCCATGACAGGTCCACAAACGCCTGTCCAACATAGTACAATCCATGAGAAGATCTTCACACTCGTACCTCTTCTCCTTTCTTCGGTCGGTTCCTCTAATCTGGAAATCACACCATGTTCCTAATATTCGAGAATTTTTTAATTTCGCGGAGGGCGTCTGCATCGCTAATTCGATTCAGATCGTTCTTTTTTCCGTTTTCTTAATTTGAAGTCAATACACTCTCGTTCTGACAAAATCTGATCGAAGTCCGACTCTGCCCACGATTATTGCAAGACACCCGTATGTCTTCCTAATATATTGAGGCGTTGTGTGTGGTGGCACAACCCGTACAGACACATTTCCCTCAAAATGCACTGATCTGCCTCATGCGCCTTGCTAGCACGCAGGTGCAATGCACCCGTCAATCGACGTCAACGACGTTGACGCCTGTCAGTCTTACTGTTTCGACCTCTCTTCACTTACCTTTTTTACACAGGCAAGTTTGTTCAAGCTAGTACCGCGTTAAACGCGTTAATGACACCCATCACTCGGTTTGCAAGTATTACCATAGAATATGCACTGGATTATTATGTGTTTATACAAAAGTTTACGGATTTGTCGTAAATATTCAACATTTGATTGCAAACGTGTCTTCGATGAAATAATTATGCAGCAACTATGATGATACGTAAACAAACAGTTTGCTGTTCAACTCTTTCAACAGGTTGGCACCGATCTTCCCGAAGTACATCTTATCAAACTTAGAAATCAATGTAGGTAGTTTATTTTCGGTCTGTCAGTCACTGATGGATAGAATTTTTGATTAAATCGTAGTTGTTTTCTTAATTTGCGTAACGGAACAGTAATACTGCCAAATAAAAAGTAAGACTCCTCCTTCCTTCCGCTACTTTGTGGGAAACTATTTGGCATGGTCGAGTACACACATTGTACCCTGGATAAAAGTAACGTTCCGTCAGGGAAAGCAGGTGACTGATGTACGAAAGCAAGCAGAAATAATTCTATTCATGGTTTCGTATTTCGTGTTTCTGAGCAGATGATTCCTCTGGGTACGATGGCCAGGATAATATTCTTACATGAATATTGTGCGAACAGAAAAATTAACTGCATGGGCACTGCTCAGACAGAAAGAAACTGCAGCCTACTGTTTGTACAATTGCGAACAATGCTATGTCAATACATCAAACTCTTTATACGAAAAACAGCGTGAATAGGGTTCGAAATCAAAACATCTCACGTGATAAAAATTACAATCATAGACAGACGACACCTGATTGTCATCAAACTTCTTTTCGATAAGCAATAGAGAATAACGGGAAAAGATATTGGATAGAAAAAGTAGAGTACGATGGCAAAAAAACATACGTTTATTGCCTGAACATCTGGGCAACATCATGAACATTGAACATTGAACTATGAACAACAATGAATTCATGAATGCCTCGTGGGGGAGTAAGATGGATGGAGAGCAATAGCCGCCAATGCCTTTATCAGGCAGCACACCAACTAAATGAATCTATTCCTCGTATCGACGTGCTGACATCTGAACCTCCAACTTCTAGAAGACTGTCACTTGTAACTGATTATAATATAAATGCATACATTTAAAAAAAATATATCGCCTGATGATATCTATAGTTGATGGTGATGTTTTTAGTATCCTTAATTGAATTGATTATATGATATATAATCTATCCCGGGTAACGCGGACATGTTGGAAATTATGAGTTGCTGTGTAGGTTCGTTAGTGCAAGAAAAAAAGTGCCAAGGTTAAGTTTTGGTCTATGTCAAACGTATAACTAGGTCAACGATGTCACTTGCAATGTCATTCGGTTCGTGTGGAGGAAAACGTGAAAAAAAGAAAGAGAGAATGAGAGAGAGAGAAAGAGCATGAAAGAAAGAGAGAAAGGTATATTTTCTTTTCACCTGTATGCAAGTAGAGGCTGGCTTCGGATTTTGGGCGAAGCAAACGTGTCAGTCTTAGACACGAAAATGCACCCAAAATGTAATAAAATGAAGGTAGACGACGGTTCGATTAGTTCTCCACACTAGTTCATTTGTAGGCGAATAAAGTAAACTATGCCAGAAAATCGGCGTTATGCTTTCGTCGGAGATATTCTATTGCTGCATCGACCTGTGATGGGAAGAATCGAATCCCAAAGAAAAAAAGATATTGGGAATTTTATTATTTAGACATAGAGAGACATTTATTAATAATAATAATTGTAATAACTAAAGATAAAATATTTCTTCCGCCGAAACGTTACATTTTACGATTACGAGATGGAAAAAATACGAGCTCAAGCTGTGACTCAACGGGTCGTATATATATCTTTTAACTCTTAGTAAAAAAAAATGATGTGTATGTTTCCGGCAACGCGACTGGATGAAGTCTAGAATTGTCGCCAGCAAACTTAAATGTGATTAAATGAGTTGTAAGTTATAAAATGATAAGATGTCGTAAACTTTGGCGTATTCGGACAGCAAGCACTGCATGACACATTAGACGATGTGAACAATGGCGACGTCGCCACGTGACTTTCTTTTCGTTCCTACGAAATGTCATACAGACTGAAAGGTTTCCAAGATGTGGTCTTAATGGATTCCATTTCAAACGGAACTGTCACACCCATAACACACACATACGCACACAATCATACAAACACAAAAATATGCATAATAATACACACACACACACGCGCGCGCATATATATATATATATATCACTGAATATGCATTATTTGGATAAATAAACATGTCTGTATGGGTATATGCATATATACTTATATGTATACCTTCATACCGCAAAAGGCGTGTGTGTATATATATATATATATATATATATATATATATATATATATATATATATATATATATATATATATATATATATGCGCAGGTCGCCAGGATTTAGCCGGTCCTAAATTATTGATTGTTATATTATACCTAATATATATATATATATATATATATATATATATATATATATATATATATATATATATATATATATATATATATATATATATAAGAACTATTTCTAAAGTTATAAAAAATGATTTTGGTACTATAACCGGAAATCAAAACTACAACATTCAGCGCTCCATCATTAGCCATTATTCTGCGATTCGGCCTTCGTCTTTACAAGCAAATTAAAAAAAAAATCGAGTTCAAGCTAAAAAATGTATACGCATGTTCGGAAGTTAATTGATTTACTTTTTATATTTTTGCGTAATATAATTTACTTTTACGGGGAAAAATCCTTAGTCAAAAGTGTTCTTGTATCCTTAATATTCTATGTACCAAGTTTCATGTGACCACATATACAGAGAGAAGTTTGGTAGTGTTAATATATAACGGCTAAATATAGACCAAAAATAGGGGGAAAAAACGAGAAATAAACGGGGGGAAAATTATATTGACTAAATTAGTCTCTATGTAATTTTTCCCTCATTTATTTTTTCCTATGACTTTTTTTTTGTTTGTTTAAATCGTATTTTCTTCGAGCTTAGATAAGTGAGGAGCGAAACCTGGTTAGCTAACCTTTATTTCAATTTTTTTTAGTTTTTAAATTCGTTATGCTTTTTCCGTTAAAAAATTCTGTACCCCCTGGAAAATATTCTAATATATATATATATATATATATATATATATATATATATATATATATGTGTGTGTGTGTGTGTGTGTGTGTGTGGGTGTGTGTGTGTGTGTGTGTGCGTGCGTATCTCTCTCAATATATATGTATCGACATATTTATGAATATATATATGTGTGTATATATATATTACATGTATATATGTGTATGTATATGTGTATATGTGTATGTACATATGTATATATATATGTATGTATATTTTATATATATGTATATATGCGTATATTTATATTATAGTTGTATGTAAATATGTATGTATACATATCTATATATATAATATATATATATATGTATATATATATGTATATATATATATATATATATATATATATACACTCTCGCTTAGTTTTAAGTGGCTACCAGTACATTTGTATTGAAAATTTCCCGAAAAACTTTTAATTTAATTGTTTCTTTCTGATTCCTATTGTTTAATATTACTTATAAAATTAACAAATCGATCGATAAATTATACAGCTTATAAAAAAAATTGATTAAGCACAGAAGAGGGAGGTCATGAAAAATTGCTAGTATGACAAAATAACAAACAAAAATTAATTATTTTTTGTATATAAGCATCTTTTTAATTATAATAATTCTATTAATCTCTTTACTGTTTTTTCATTTTCACTTTTAATATTTTTTGTGCCAGCCTTTGTTCTAAAGGTAACGTCTTATCCTCTTTTAAACCAAATCATAGAAATTTGTTATGTAAGAATTCGGGATAAAGTTTAATTCCTCTAAAACATTAACCCATAATTGATCGAACTTCTGTGATGTATATTTTTCTAATTTAAATTTGAAATAAAAAATCTTAAGAGTTTCTATGCGGTTTGATTCGAAACTCTGTGCCGGGCATTTACCCAACACAGTAATACATTTTCTTCCAAAATATTCAAGAACTTTTAGAGGTATGGTACTTTGCCTAATCCTGCATAAATACGTGCTCATTTTAGAGGTTGCAAGGTAAGGTTGATCCAATATATATTGGTATTGTAACTTGTTAAGTTAGTTATATACAGTTTGATGTATCTCTCTCCAGTAGCCTTTTTAAATCCTTAAGTATTAATAAAGGTATTTGCATATTTGAAAGGTGTCATGACACATTTGTCCTTTCCACGCAGGTATGGGGTTGTTCTTGCATATATTCGATATCTTGAATAGAGGTCTATCCTGCATTCATCTAAGTGGAGAATATTATCAAGTTCACGTATTTTTCTACATATATTTACATTTTTCCCTTCAGCATACCCCTTTATATTATGCCCCTTTAAAATTATCTTACATTGAAAAAGAACTATATTTAAAGACGAACCTGTATGTGCAAGGCATTTCTTGACCCCCTCCCCAATATGGTTGTTTCCTGGAATTTAAGCAGAGTCTCTTCTCATCTCTCTCTCTAAGTTTTCGATTTGACTTTTAGCCTTTTTTGGAAGATTATTTATTGTTCCATAGGTTCCATATTTTCCCATATTTTTCTCACTATTGATCCATGAATTTCAAACTGTTTAGTTATCGAATTAAGGGATTGACATTTTTTCTTCTTCATAACAATCGATTTTCTTATTTTCATTGGTATAGTAGGCATCTATCTATAATATAAATCTCACGTGTATGTCTAGCAAAATTACGAGATGTGTGCAATAAGTAATGTCCCTTACCCACTTCCAGTTGTCTGATCTCGCTGAAATTTCACATGTGCAATGATTTATATCTCTTCCGGGCTACGTGGCAAATTACAGCTCTGAACTAATTGTGGTTTCTGTTTTACCGGTGTTTGAGCTGATCCAGGTGTGAAATGGAGCCGGTTTAATGTCGAGCAATGATCCTGTTTTTGTATTTGAAAGGACGCTCACCACAGGAGACTTTTGATGAAATGAAAGAAACTTATGGTGATAATACCCCATCATATGACCTTGTAAAACGCTGGCATCGTGAATTCAAACATTGCCGGAAGTCTGTGGAAACAGCTGCCAGACCTGGTCGCCCCCTTTCTGCCATTGATGAGGAATCTGTTCGTCAAGAATAGGCTGCCATTTTGAAAAATCGGCGCATTACTATTCGCCAAATAGCCCAAGATGTCAAGATTAGTACAGAGTCTGTCGAAACTATCATTCATGACCATTTGCATATGCATAAGGTGTCTGCCAGACGGACTCCCAGGTTGCTCACACTATTTCAGAAGCGCGAAGCGCGAATTTGGAGATGTGCTAAGAAGTTGAGTCAATATTTTTCAAAAGACTGATTACGCAGGATGAAACCTGGGTCCATCATTATGATTCAGAGATCAAAGCCAAGTCAATGCAGTGGAAGCACTTGGACTAACCACCTCCAAAGAAGGCAAGGGTTTAGCCCTCCGCTGGCAAGGTCATGCTCACAGTTTTCTGGGACCAGGACGGAGTAGTGATGAAAGATTTCCTGGCAAATGGTACCACAATTACAGGAGCCTCTTATGCTTCACTTTTGAGGAAATTAAGGGAGGCTATCAAAATCAAGATGCGTGACAAGATCAGCAAAGAAGCACGGGCGTGTGGTTATGAAATCCTTCCCCATCCTCCCTACTCTCCAGACCTTGCACCCTCTGACTTTCACCTCTTCCCAGCCAATAAGTTGTTTTTGAAAGGAAAGCCTTTCCCAGATGATGCAGCCTTGATTTTTTAAGTCACGTCCTGGTTGGAGGACCAACCTGTGGTGTTCTCCAAAAACGGTCTCCAGAGCTGCATCAAACGATGGGAGAAATGCATAACTGTGGGTGGTTCCTATGTAGAGAAAGACTAATAACTATGCCAAGTTTCGTTGCTCTACTCCTATTGGAAGTGGTTCAGGGGCGTTACTTATTGCACGCCCCTCGTATATTGAAGCTTGACACTTCGGACAACAAATATCGAATTTTTTGACCTGAAACATTAATTCCTAAACCCTCAATTGGGCAGTGTTCCTTTTTTCGCCGATATGTTTGAAAGTCTTCCTCAATTTTCGAATGACTAGCCTTAATTTTAACCTTCACAACCTCCGGTTTTTAATAGACACAACGGCAAAGACCTAACGTTTGATTTTTTTTTTTCACGTATTTTTCTTTCTTCGCCGTATGGGTTCGAACCTGTCTGCCTACTACCGCTTTTTTGCCGCGCACACACACGCACATGCACACACACACACACACACATAGAAACACACACACAAACATAGAAAAACTCACAAACACACACACACACATTGAAAAACACACACACATAGAAAACACACACACATACATAGAAACACACACACACATAGAAAAAAACACACAGACACACACATAAAAAAGCACACAAACACACACACATAGAAAAACACACACACACATAGAAACACACACACACACACACACACACACACACCTGACGCGACTTTTGACTGCCGCGGCTGTGACCAAACCTACTTGTCTCGCATCGGGTTCGTCAGCCACAAGAGTGCCTGCAGTCGTCGTGGTCAACCTCCTTCATGGAATCTTCGTTTGCGAAATACAGCCAAGATTATAGAGTTAGTTATATCATATTATAGTGTAGCGATATATAGTCACGATTTAAAAAGTAAAAGAAATTATTTTCGTGCCATAAGCTTGCAACGAAACCAATAACAAAACATAGTTTCATGATTTAAGCAATGCCTACTAGTAAAGCAAAGAGTGGGGTTTATTTGCACTCAATAGGGCTGGACTGTGGAAAGGAGTGTAAAAATCATGAAATAGTTGGTCACCATGATAACAATATTTTTGATTGGCAAGATGCAAGCAGAGGGGATCGACTTGCCCACCAGAGAAAGAGAGAAAGAGAGAGAGAGAGAGAGAGAGAAAGAGAGAGGTTTTACTTCGGCCAATGCAAGATAGGTAACTGTGTTTCTAACTTTCCGAACTCTCCGATATAATTGTAAGCGTAAGTAATCCATTTTTGATCCGCGCTCTCTTATAATTCTATCGATTCTAGTTTGCTTGAAATCTATTAAAAGTCGCAAATCAAATATTTTATCACCCCACGCAACTCCTCTTTTCATTTCCTAGCGATTTTATTGTCAACACCATTTATGTACCCCCACACAACCCGACGTGTCGCTTATCTTTCGCGATGCTAAGAAACGTGAACTCTCCGCTCAAAGATATTGCAGTATCGCTTGATCTAACTTAATTTCGAGCCAGCGCGTTCGCTACTCAACATAATTTCTCGCAGCACCGAAGGCTATTTGCCTCTTCTCGTCACGTCTCTAGTTAAGATGCAACTGGTGTTCATAACATTACGATGTGCCTTTGTCTTACATTAACCCCCATACGTGATATTTGAAGGTAGACTAATTTATGCAGCCCCGAGGTATATTGTTGAAAAGGATGTAAAACCTGCCGCAAGCTGCATTAGGGGATGTGCATAGTTATTAGTTTCCCTCAAGTTATAGATTGTTGAATCAATATCTTTCAGCTAATATGGCAATACTAGCGGAGTTACGTAAGAATTTACTGACTGCATTATTATTAAGAATAAAGGGCATGCTATTGACTATTAGTAAAAGAGGTATGAATAATTTTGAACTAGTGCCATTATTATTTTTCTTTGTATAATGTTTCAAACTTGCATAATTTATTTATTTGTTGAGTTTAAATTAAATGATTATGCTTGATTTATTGTTTGAAATCCCTTTAATATTGCCTACCTTCTGGTTTGAGCAATATTCTTATAGAAATCTCAAAGATCCGAGGGGTATGAATAATATCGGGCACAAGTGTATATATATAGTGCAGCCAAAAAAATAAAAACGTCCGCACTTGTCATTTGTACAAAAACCGCAAATTTAAGCTAAATTGAATGCAACCGTTTAAAGAACCTGTGCCCCTATTTGATTCGTCGTTTATTCCTCTATAATTTTAATTGTTTATATTTTAATTGAAGTATCATAGTGTACACGTCAAGGCAATAATGAAACTGTGACTAGCGGGACATGTGGAAATTTCTCAGCAGATTATTTCATATATAATTTATTGATGTTGCCATTTTGTGGATGTTCAGCGTAAAAAATGGCTCCTTTCATATTATTCTAGCTCTTTTGTTAAAACGGCAAAAGTAATTACCTAAGCTAGCAGGGATATCCAGAGTAGCCCGGTTATAAAATACGCTTAAATATAATATTTTATTTATTGCAGATTTCGTATATATTTTCATAGAGTTAATTTTCTGTATCGATTCTTATACATTATAAAGTTGTGATTTCAAAAAATAAATAAATATATCCAAATGACATGGGTACAGCAGCTTGAATCGAAACCGAGGCCGCAACTAACGAATAAATAATATGTACCTTTAACCAGACTATCCATTCACGTGTAATCACCTTTTTCTTCGCCATTTTCCCACTGCTTCACTTTTTGTTATCAAGTAAGATCTTTGATTACTTGTTGTTTCCTCAAATACTTTTGTATGCAAAATCCGATCCCGCATTTTCCTAATTCCTACCTTCTGATGGGAAGAAAAATATTTATTCGAAACTCCGCGGATTAAGGACTATCCACTTCTCTAGTGTTTCATTTTCAGATTAAATATGTTTTTAACTCTTTTTCAAAGTGTTTTTTACATGTTTTATTAACTATTTGCTCTTATATATATATATATATATATATATATATATATATATATATATATATATATACAAAATAAATTAATATACATATATAAAAGAAATTAATATATATATATAAAATAAATTAATACATATATATATATATATACAATTTATATATATATAAAATAAATATATATATATGTAAAATAAATAAATGTGTATATATAAAATAAATAAATATATATATATATACATACATATATATACATATATATATATACAAAATAAATTAATATACATATATAAAAGAAGTTAATATATATATATAAAATAAATTAATATATATATATATAAAATTTATATATATATAAAATAAATATATATATATATATAAAATAAATAAATATATATATATAAAATAAATAAATATATATATATATAAAATAAATAAATATATATATATATATATATATATATGTAAAATAAATAAATGTGTATATATAAAATAAATATATATATACATACATAT